>NC_044368.1:13668559-13816059 GCF_007364275.1 Archocentrus centrarchus
AGCCCGTCCCAGCTTCCTCGGGGCGAAAGGCAGGGCACACACCGGACAGGCTGCCTGTCCATCATAGTGCCGTTAGCTATCCTGTTGCAGCTTATCAGTTATCCTGGTCACACACTAACAGAGTATTAATAAACTGTTATTTATTGATTTAATCAGTTAGATTTCCTGCTTTCTGACTGTTTTTAGGCTTCATGATTGTACACTATACTTTTGAGCCAACACACACACACACACACACACACACACACACACACACACACACACACACACACACACACACACACACACACACACACTCACACACAGATGCTCACAAAGCATACATTAGTATGCTGTGTTGTCAGGAGTAAGGGAAATTCATTGCCCTTAGCAGATTGCATAAACAGCCTTTGCAGACAATGACAAATTTGATTAATTGAATCCTGCCACCATTTTGCCACCACAACAAAGAAGACACAGTGATTGTCACATATTGGACAAATCAGCAGTGGGAGGCATGGGGAATCTTTCTCCAGCACGCTGAGATTTCAAATACATTAAACTAATTTCTTTAATCTCAACACATTTTTTTCCAGAGTCACAAATGCAGATAAAAGTAATATACAAAAATTTATATACATGGCATATGATGATGATGATGATGATGATGATAAAAGAAGTTTAATGAATCTTATTCCCAGAGAGATGCTTGAAACAAATACTGCAAAACAAACACTATTCTGCATTTTCTCATTTTCACACACTGTTACATTTCCTCATATCCTCTTGATTGATTTCTTTCTATACATTTCTCCCCCACACACTCACTGCGCCGTCAGTTGAAATCTGTGTCACTGTGATGACAGTGAGCTCCTAGAACTTCGCTTGGAAGAAAGATGAGGTGAAAAAGGAAACTTTTGAAAACCTTAGAAAAAGAATTTGTCATTAGGTCACTCACAGGTGGGAAACTGTCTTCTCTAATGCACCTTCCATTTGCCAGAGTATCAGTCAGACCTGCACACTAAGAGGCGCACACTGAGCGACTAAAGCACGTTGTCACCCATTTCAGGCATCATTACACTGCAGAATGTCCCAAATTTGTTGCAGATACAATTTTCCACACTTTAACCAGAGTAACAAGCCAAGTGGAAACAAAACAAAACTTGTGTATGCAGCCTCAAGATGTTGCGCATTACAGCAGAAGGCAGTGTGAGGGACGTTGGAGGCTGGTGGCATTTCTCTTGTTAGCTCAGATTTTATCATGCTCCCTCATGTTTTCAATTAAGTTCTGCTGACCGAGCTCATTTCGAGATAATGTCACAGTTGTGATCCGATGTGAAATGCCGACAAGAATCAGATTAGTGATACGTGCCAAGCTTGTCTGTCACTGAACGTCCAGTAGCCTTAGCAGAAGGAACTGTTGCAATACATTAAAGTGCTGGCATAGTGGATTAATAGCCATTAACCAAATTTATGGCTTTGGAAGAAAAACTCACCATCACGGGTGAATCATGTAGACACTTGCATATTCCCCAGAGTGAAAACTTTGCTTTTCTAGTTGATGTTTGCAAAACTGCTTCCCTTAGCAAATGAACATCTGTCTACATTTAAGAGGCAGCTATGGCTCATGAGGCACAGGCTGATGCTTAATCGCCTGATTCCTCTAGTGCATGTCAAAGTATCCAAGGACATGAACCCCCCAAAGTATGATAGGGCTTTACTCCGCATGAACCGAATAAAGCAGTATCAGTGAATTTAACTTCTGGTGTAATATGCTTCGAGTGATTGACATCTCAGACTGTATATAAAAAAAGGAAGGACTTTTGGGTCTGAAGAGTGAAGAAACGCCTAAAACTTGCATTCTGTGCAATAGCCAGTAGGGGGTGACTCATCTGGTTGCTAAAATAGGTTCGAGCATACAGAAGTCAAAAGGTGTGTCAAACTCAGGGGCTGCATCCTTCGAAGGATCTGGTCTACGTAGGGTGGGTCCTTCAGAAGCCTGGAAGAGAGTGGCTGTGAAAGTGGATGGTCAAGCCTTCATATCTGTGTCACCCACTATTCAGCATAGCTCCTCTCATTTCCACATATACTGACAGCTCTCCAGTAAAACATTAAAGTTAAATAAAACTATCCAGTTATGAAGCTTAACTTTAATCTCAGCCAAACCGATTTGCTCGGGAACAAATGAAACACTGAAATAAACCAAACATCAATCATTAAATATCATCTAAGTGAATTATAGTATCTGTGTTTAACTTCCACTCAGTTATGAAAGCCAGCAGGGGTTTTGAAAACAATGTCCCAGGCCAGGCTGCAATTGTAAATAAGAAATTGTTTTTAATCTGTTACACCAAACAGTGCAAGTTAAGGGCTATGAAGATCCTTAAACAGCCCAGCCACCCCAGACACTCTCTTTTCTCCATGCTCCCATCAGGCCGGTGTTACCGCTGCCTGAGGACTAAGACTGAAAGGTTGAAGAAGAGTTTTTATCCACAAGCCATCCATCTGCTCAACTCTGAGCCCTAAACTGCACTAGTATTGCACAATAAAAATGATTTTATTATTCTATGTATATTGTGTATAGTGTATAGTGTGATTACCTATTTATATTCTTCTTATTTATATATATATATATATATATATATATATATATATATATATATATATATATATATTAGGGCTGGGACTTTAACGCATTAATTTCGATTAATTAACTATGGGGAAATTAACGCGTTAAAAATTTTAACGCATTTTAACGCACTTTGCACCATGGAACGTTTCTCAGTGCACGAGTTCGCGGCATACAGATTATATCAACGCACAATGTCCAAATTCAGGGGCCGCATCCTGCGAAGGACCCGGCCCACGTCCTTCAGAGCCCACGAAGACCACAAAGGCCGGAAGTGAGGGGCTAGCCTTCATATCAGCGTCACCTGTCCTCACCTCTGCGTAGCTCATGTTGCCTAGCAACCGTGAGTGTGAAGCACAGCTGTGTAAAAGCAGCTGGTTAAATGGAGAACGAACTTTTTCTCCTTTTGTGGTTTAATTTTAAGTCTTTTATTGAAAGTAAACTGTTAAAACAAGCATGACACATTTCAACATCAAGGAATACAGCTGAGAGAATGATTAATTTTCAACTATATTAAGTGAGACATTAATGTTGAATAAAACTATCCAGTTATGATGCTTAACTTTAATTTCAGGAGTTTGCTTATCACAGGAGTACTTCCACCCTTCGTTGGTCTGTGTAGTAGACTGGTGGGAAAATAAACAAAATTTTGAAGTTTAAGCTTATGTATATTGATTCATTCATCAACCAAACTTAAATTAATATTTCTCATGTCAAATATTGAAATGCGATTAAAATGCGATTAATTTTGATTAATTAATTACAAAGCTTGTAATTAATTAGATTAATTTTTTTAATCGAGTCCCACCCCTAATATATATGTATATATATATACATATATATATATATACACACACACACACACACACACACACACACACACACACACACACACACACACACACACACATATATATTATATATATATATATATATATATATATATATATATATATAATATATATTATATATATATATATATATATATATAATATATATATATATATATATATATATATATATATATATATATATATATATATACTCAATGTGTTGGTAGAATTCTTCCTCTGTTGTGACAATTCTTAATTTGATCTTTCTTTAATACTAGCTTTGATATTAGAATTCTTAGAAGCTTAGAATTCTAATTTGATATTAGAATTCTTAGAAGCTTAGAATTCTCAATGTGTTGGTAGAATTCTTCCTTTGTTGTAACAATTCTTAGAATTCTTAGAACCTTAGAATTCTCAGTGTGTTGGTAGAATTCTTCCTTTGTTGTAACAATTCTTAGAATTCTTAGAAGCACACACACACACACACACACACACACACACACACACACACACACACACACACACACACACATATATATATATATATATATACTCAATGTGTTGGTAGAATTCTTCCTTTGTTGTGACGATTCTTAATTTGATCTTTCTTTAATACTAGCTTTGATATTAGAATTCTTAGAAGCTTAGAATTCTCAATGTGTTGGTAGAATTCTTCCTTTGTTGTGACAATTCTTAGAATTCTTAGAAGCACACACACACACACACACACACACACACACACACACACACACACACACACACACACACACACACACACACACACATATATATATATATATATATATTAGGGGTGGGACTCGATTAAAAAAATTAATCGAATTAATTACAAGCTTTGTAATTAATTAATCGAAATTAATCGCATTTTAATCGCATTTCAATATTTGACATGAGAAATATTAATTTAAGTTTAGTTGATGAATGAATCAATATACATAAGCTTAAACTTCAAAATTTTGTTTATTTTCCCACCAGTCTACTACACAGACCAACGAAGAGTGGAAGTGCTCCTGTGATAAGCAAACTCCTGAAATTAAAGTTAAGCATCATAACTGGATAGTTTTATTCAACATTAATGTCTCACTTGTTATAGTTGGCAATTAATCATTAGCTCAGCTGTATTCCTTGATGTTGAAATGTGTTATGCTTGTTTTAACAGCTTATTTTGAATTAAAGACTTAAAATTAAACCTCAAAAAGGAGAAAAAGTTCGTTCTCCGTTTAACCAGCTGTTTTTACACAGCTGTGCTTCACACTCACGGTTGCTAGGCGACATAAGCTACGCAGAGGTGACGGCAGCTGATATGAAGGCTAGCCGCTCACTTCCGGCCTTTGTGGTGTTCGTGGGCTGCGAAAGACGTGGGCCGGGTCCTTCGCAGGATGCGGCCCCTAATTTGGACATTGTGCGTCGATATAATCTGTATGCCTGGAACTCGTGCACCGAGAAACGTTCCACGGTGCAAAGTGCGATTAAAATGCGTTAAAATTTTTAACGCGTTAATTTCCCCATAATTAATTAATCGAAATTAACGCGTTAAAGTCCCACCCCTAATATATATATATATATATATATATATACATATATATATATATATATATATATATATATATATGTGGTGGGAAAATAAACAAAATTTTGAAGTTTAAGCTTATGTATATTGATTCATTCATCAACCTAACTTAAATTAATATTTCTCATGTCAAATATTGAAATGTGATTAAAATGCGATTAATTTCGATTAATTAATTACAAAGCTTGTAATTAATTCGATTAATTTTTTTAATCGAGTCCCACCCCTAATATATATATATTACTATTTATTATTGGCTACATCAGCGATAAAGCCTTGTACAAAAAAAAGCACTTCCTGATGTTTCAATCAATCAATACAGAGCAATCTTATCCACATTAATAACAGAACATGGTGATGTTTTATTTGTATGTACTGTGGCTGAACTTTCAAGGATAAGATAAACTGAGATTGGGAAGTTAGTTTGGCAATTTCTAATGTATTTAATCATTTATTAATTTGTCTGTTGTTTGCTTCAGCCACTGTTTATTAATTAATTACTTTTAAACATTTGTCATTTTATTCTTTGGGTAAAAAATAAAAACCCCAACAGCACAAAATACATTTCACTGTGCATTGTACTGTGTATAACTGTGCATGTGACAAATAAACCTTATCTTATCTGGTTAAATAAAGGTTTAAATAAGAGTCAGGTGTTCTCTCTGTGTACTGTATAATGAGCTTCGAACTCACTATACATTAACCCAGTGATAACAGACATCTCAGAAAACATGGCAGCACTTTTGCAATTAAGCAGTATATTGAGCACATGCTCGCATAAAAACCTTTTGGCAGTGCTCGTCCATTATTGCTGCTTTCTTCTGAATATGGCTTGGCTTCGGCCTGCAATGAATCCTTGGATATGGTAGACCATGAAGGATACACCGGACCTGTCCTTCAAATCTGGGGAAAAGGAGGACACATTTGTGGGCTGCATTCTGAGGAGCCTTCAGATTTGGTCAGCCTTCGTTACCTCGCTGTGATGTATACAGCCTACAAATGCAGCCTTCGAAGGATACAGCCCCTGAACAGCCTATGAAAAAATTACCGTTCAGCTCACTTAACCTATAACCTTCTGAGACCCCTCCTCTTATGGGGATATTACATTCTGGGTTTTCTGCACCTTATACGTCATTCTGCTATCCAGCTAGGAGAAATTAAGAATGCATCCCAAAAGATATTGGGAACTCAGGACAATAACCACAGTAAACATTTTTCTGGTGCATCACTAGTCAGTCACTAGTTTGAATGCAACATGATGTTCACATTACACACATTACTGTACTTTGCAAAAAATCTTGAGCTACCCCTCATATCTTTATATTTTGCTCCCAAGAAGTCAGACTTTATGTAAGGAGGAGGTCAGGAGATGTGTGTGTTTGTTAGATACAGCTTAATAGTTGCTATCAAATAATTATCATAATTCTAAAAGCGGAACAGCTTAACATACAGTAATTTCTCTTATGTTTTTTTTAATACCTGTGTTGTAATTAATGTGTCTTTGTGTGATGACTGCTCAGTGTGACTTCATGATCTTGTTGTAATGTTGTGTTTGCTGTTAGCTATCTTTTGATCTCTTGAAACTTTTAAATAAATAAAACTAAAGTTTAACTTTGGATCTAAAAAAATAAAGTTTATATATAATTCAGACACAGTGTCAAAGATTTACAACTAAGGCTTCCCATCTTCCACCACAGATGTTCCATTTATCACACAACTGTCATTTTCTTTTTTTTTTTTATTTAGCACAGTTCACTGTCAGCATTATCATATCTTTAAAGACACAGGAAAAAATATGAAAATGATGATCTTTTTCATTTATCCCCCGTGAGTTTTTGATCATTCTGGACAGGGAAGTCCCATTAAAGTATTTTTTGTCATAAACATACAACTTTAAAAAAGGAGGAAACACTTCATTATTTCAGCTGTGTGGTTTCATACTGAGTTTATAGCTCAGTGTCATTGTTGCTTTAATGACTTATTCATAGATCTTGTCAGAGGCTGGATCAGTTCTAACAAATATGCACCGGGATGACAGTTCTGCATTTGGCCCCAGTGAATATTTAATATGAAGGAACAGCACAATAGAGAAGAAGAAGACGGAGAAGTAAAGCTTAAGAACAACACTCACATAAGTGCCAACACATGTAGCTGCTTTCACACATGCATGAACAAAGAAAATCCACTACTGATAGCCAGTCTTTCTGTTCCACTCCCTGTACCTACTCTCACTCACACACATCATTTGCCACTGACTCATCCGCTTAAGCTGCTCTCTCTCTCTGATGGATCCGTCCTCACAGCTAATCTCACCTGCTCTATAAATCCCTCCCACATCACCTCGCTGGCCCAGAGAGAAAATTGAAATCATGTCATTGCTCTTTTAAGATTTGCTTTCAAAGTCACTTAAAACGGTTATTTTTTTAAAAAAGATATTAAATAAAAGTGACTTTTTAAAATAATCAATTCTCAGCCAAACAAAGATGAGGATACTGGCTCTACATTAAAAAAAAAAAAAGTAGCTTTTTATCCATGTAATAACATGTAGCCTTCCTTTTCAAAAGTTTTTATGGTTCTGGGAACAGAATGGCCACAACTGAAACAGGGTTGTGGTTTTTGGCATCATTGTAGCCACTGGGACAACCAGTTTCAGACTGTGCTTTGACTTGATTCCAACTTTATGAGTTTGATTCGTTACAAATTGATTCGTTACTCCAAAAAAAAAAAAAAAGTTCTTAAGCAACCCCTCGTTTCTTCATATGAGAAATGAGTGCATCAATTTGTGTAAATATGTTCAAACAGACAGTACATGGAAACTCAACAACAATCTGTACAGGTCCAACGATCCCCAAACATCAACACTATAAAGGTAAAATAGCTAAATAACACTTGAACCGTGAAGGGGGTCATTTTGACCCCTTGGGACTTTAAATATCATATAACTCTGTTAAAATAAAACCTCTTCATTTCATATTTCATGACTTTTCCTATAATGTGCTTATTCATCAAGAGATTTTGGGGAGTGTGGGATCAAAAGAAAAAAAAAATGACCATGGTAGAACTGCCAGGGACATTATTCTGACCCCATAGAAATTAATGTAAAGCCACTATTGCAGCACTCATTGTTTACACACATTTTGATATGAAGGCTCCTCTAACATGAGCCAGAACTATAGCTAGATGGGACTGATAAATAAATATATAGGAGAATGTAATTCAATAAATAAATGATTCCTACAAGGCTGATTGGGTCATGGACAGGTTTTTGAGCTTGGTCAGAGTGTTTCAGAGCAAGGGGTGTGTGATGAAACATGTGAAGGACTGGATGGGTTGGTAGCTGTGCAGAGTAGTGGGTAATAGCTGAATTGAACAGAGTCCAGAGTTGGAGAACTAATCCGAGCAAATAAAGGGTAAAATCCAGAGCAGAGCATCTTAATCAGAGAGGTTTTAGGAGCAGAGCTGAGGATGTGAAGGGCTGAAGAGGCAGAGCAGTGTGGATACTGGACAAGAGGCTGCAGGCCCAGTGATCGGGGGCAAATGTGGATGAGATGATAAACTTTCAGTGTTCTGCATTTACTTTAATTAATGTGTTTCTTATATTTTTGTAGCCAGCTGTGAGGTCAGTTTTAAAATGTAGGCAATGTGTTTTTTTTGTTTCACCGTGAGCGCTTGGTTTTTCTATCTCCCTCAGCCTATTTTAGCACATGTAATACCACACGTTATCCAAAATTCATTTTTAACCTTTCATCAAGTTCTTCTATGATAAGTATTTAGATGTGCTAGCTAGTGCGTTTTTTTGGTATACCAATTCCTTATTAATTTATTCAAATTTATACATTACGATTCGTAATGAAAGGACCTAAATCATTTATAAAACTAGTAAAACCCCTAGAAATTAATCTTAAATACTTCTTCAAGAAATTAAATCTTTGCTATTACTACTGCTGTTGTAGGACAAGGCCATAATGACCCCTCCTGGCCGTTAGGCTTCCGCTGACTCACCTTTGGTCACTAAGCCGCACCTCCAGGGTCGGGCAGCCTCTTCACCCAAGTAATTCCTTAAATCACAACCTTTTTCCATGCCATCATTAATTCTCTCTATTCTTCTCCACAGAATTTCCAAGCACAAGCCCAGCTCCCCTTTAAATAAGCTCACCTGTCAACTTGTAAATAAAAATAAATATAATCTCTTTAGCATATCCTGGGTCAGCCCTGGGGCCTCCTCCCAGTAGGGCATGTCCAAAACACCTCAACTAGGAACCACCTCAACTGGCTCCTTTCGATGTGGAGCAGTAGCCCTACTTTGAGCTCCTCCTGAATGACTGAACTCCGGCCCGCTACAGCTGTACAGGGACTGAATGGCTCATAAGAACACTCCAATTGCCCCATATCCCTGAATCACCCACCAGAGGATACCCCAGGGGACACAATCAAAAGTCTTCTCCAAATCCACAAAACACATGTAAGACTAGAATATCTGGTCCAGTGTTCCACGACCAAGACAAAAACCACATCACCCCTCATCCTTCACCTGAGGTTCAGTGTTGTGCCATTTCATAAAACTAGTAATCCCTCTGCCTATGATGATATTAGATAACATTCAGTTTCCTGCAGACAGAATGCTTGACAACTACTAATCCAGTCTGGGAAACAAATTCAGCCAGTGATCACACATGCTGTACATTCACCAGGATAAGAGGCACTTTCCACCAACAGAATACAATACAAAAAGCTGCCACTTTGACCTACACTTAGTATGATCCTGCCCACACGGTGTACATCTGGTGGAGGTTTAAAGTGTGATAACATGCTGACATGATGCAGCGTTTGTGTATGCAGACAAAGTACTACAACATGGCGAGGGAGTAGTTTGTTTGATGTCGTGACTGATCTGAAAGTGGACAAAGTGTTTTGTCTGCTGGAGTGCTTTTTAACATTGCTTTTAAGAGATACCTGCCCCACCATCCAACTGTGCGTGTGAAGGCTTTTGTTTTGTTATTTTTTTTTTTTCCTAGATTTTGCTTCTGTTTTATATGTGGACTCAAGCCACTCTACCTAAAAAGGTCTTTTCCCTTCACAGAAAGCAGAGAAGGTACAAGAGGCGAAAACAGACTGAAATGTGGGAAACGAGGGAAAGAAAAAAAGCATAAGAAAAAAAAAACACTAGCAAGAAAAATAAAAGGAGAGCGTGATATGTGAGGTTAAAAATAAACTGTGACTGCACTGTTGTTCAGCAAAGCAGTTTTAATTAGTCCATATGAGAGTGGTCCTGTTGCTCTGCTTTAAAATGTCATTTCTAATGGCTTGGATAGCTGAGGCACTCTGTGATTGTGCACTAGCATACTTTCAAGTGGTATGCAGCTTACTAATAAAGCAATAATGCAGAAACGGTTATGTGAAATCACAGTAAAAGCAACATCAAGAGAGGAGTGTTATCTAAGGTGGTTTATTCCCGCTACCTAACACTTGTTTTTTTTTTTTTTGTTTTTTTTTTACAATATTTTCTTGGAAAAGGTTTCATGTGATTATGGTTTTTAATAAAAACATGATCATGAAGCAGCCTTTTTAAATAAATATATGTCAGGGTGGACTTGTTTGACAGAGACTTGTTTTTAGACCACAACATAACCAATACACAAAAAGGCTGACCTATAGTTTTAGAACTGTTACCGTCAGTTCACAGAATTGGTTGATTATGAGTGAAACGCCATAATATGAATGTTCGGGAGCTTCAGTGAAAACAATGTTTATGCAAAGATTCACCTTTAGATCTGCTCCTGATATGATGCATATTTGTTCATCACCCTCTGGGAACCACTTTAGAATTGATGCACCCCTGTTTTCATTGTTGGGTAATATTATTACAGATTCACTGTATATATTTACCCTTTAGTTCCCTTAATCGCTCAGCTGGCTTTGCACTGAATGTTAAAGAGTGACGCTGTGATAATACAGCTGATTCCAGTTCTGAATACAAAGCAGAGTGTATCTCTGATGTATTTGCAATGAATTTTTAATGTTATTTCACAGTTATTTTGTTGGCAGACAAATGAAAGTTTAATGAATATTTTATGTATCTGTAGATTATTTATTTAAATCTCCCTGTCCTGACCACTTGCGTTTGCACCTTTGTGATTGGACCTTAAAGTTGCACAAAGAACAAACATAAACTACTAATTTCATAAATACTAAAGCTGAGTTTCTGCTATGACCAAGAGACAAAGCAGCACTCTTTAGTGGAAGAGTGGGCAATGTCCAATAAGGTTGTCAGGTCAGGAACACAGGAAGACATGCGCTTGATTTTTTTTTTTTTTGTCATGGCCGGGGAGGAAACAGGCGAGGAATGGCTGACACGAAGGACTCCAGAAGTCAGCGTAACTTAAAAGGGATTTATTTAAGCAGGGGAAAAACAAATACAAAAATCTTGGAAGGGAGACGACGGGCAAACACAGGGAACACACGGGCACACAACATCAACGACGCGACAGAGAACAAATGAAAACTGAGGGCTTAAATACACACTGGGTAATCAGGGCAAGAGGAAACAGCAGGGAACAACAGGTGAGGCAAATGAAACTAATTACACAGGGGAAGCAAAGCTAAACACAAAGCACAAGGAAATCACATTGGCAAAATAAAACAGGAAGTGATAAACCAAGGAACACGCAGACAAGTCACAACACTGGGAACATGACAAACATACAGGGAGGACAAACTCAGGAAATAAACTATTAACACAAAACGCTGGGCCAACGGCCCAGGACATGACAGTACCCCCCCCTCAAAGGCCGGCCCCCGACGGCCAAAACCAGAAACCAAAACCAGACAAGGGCGGGAGGCGGGGGACCAGGAAGGAGGGCCCGAAACAAAAACAGACAGGGAGCAAACAAAGTCAGGAACAAACCCAAAAACACAAGGAAGCACTGGAGCAAGGGTAGAGCACAGGGGCAAAAAACAATAAGCAAAAGGAACAGAACAAAGAAAAGCAATGGCACAAGCTGAATAACAGTCCAAAAACCAGAGCAAAACATGGGGATGAGAAAACAAAAAACAACCGGATGAAAATAAAGCGACGGCACAAGGCCGGAGAGCTCCAATGTCCAAAACAGGGGGTCGAAACAAGGAACAGTCCAGGAGCTATGACAAAACAAAAACAGCAGGGGAAAAAATAGTCCACAGTTCAGGGGAGTCAGTGGGAAATCCAAAACAAAAAACACACAGTTCAGGAGGCCGCAGAGGCCACAAAGCAAAGTCCCAACGAGGGAGGCCGACCGCGCTCCCAGCGGCGGCGGCGGTGAGGACGAGAAGGAATCACTGGAGGCCGACCGCGCTCCCAGCGGTGACGACGAGGGGGAGTCACTGGAGGCCGACCGCGCTCCCAGCGGCGGCGGCGACGACGAGGAGGAGTCACTGGAGGCCGACCGCGCTCCCAGCGGCGGCGGCGACGACGAGGAGGAGTCACTGGAGGCCGACCGCGCTCCCAGCGGCGGCGGCGACGGGGAGCAGGCACCGGAGGCTGACCGTGCTTCCAGCGGCGGCGGCGGAGACGAGGAGAAGACACTGGAGGCCGACCGCGCGGCATGCGGCGGCGACGAGGAGGGGTCACTGGAGGCCGACCGCGCTCCCAGCGGCGGCGGCGACGAGGAGGGGTCACTGGAGGCCGACCGCGCTCCCAGCGGCGGTGGCGACGAGGAGGGGTCACTGGAGGCCGACCGCGGGGCATGCGGCGGCGGTGACGGGGAGCAGACACTGGAGGCCGACCGCGGGGCATGCGGCGGCGGAGAAGGGCGACCCCGGGCTCTGGTGGGGAACCCTCGGGTGACGTGGAGCGCTCGGACTGAGCAGAGACCCCCACCGGCTCGGACTGAGCGGGACCCCCTGGCTCGGAGCGCTCGGACTGAGCGGAGACCCCCATCGGCTCGGACTGAGCGGGACCCTCGTGCGCGGAGCGCTCGGACTGAGCGGGACCCTCTGGCGCGGACTGAGCGGGACCCTCTGGCGCGGACTGAGCGGGACCCTCTGGCGCGGACTGAGCGGGACCCGCTGGCGCGGAGCGCTCGGACTGAGCGGAGACCCCCATCGGCTCGGACTGAGCGGGACCCTCTGGCGCGGAGCGCTCGGACTGAGCGGAGACCCCCATCGGCTCGGACTGAGCGGGACCCTCTGGCGCGGAGCGCTCGGACTGAGCGGGACCCTCTGGCGCGGAGCGCTCGGACTGAGCGGGACCCCCTGGCTCGGACTGAGCGGAGACCCCCATCGGCTCGGACTGAGCGGGACCCTCTGGCGCGGAGCGCTCGGACTGAGCGGAGACCCCCATCGGCTCGGACTGAGCTGAGCCCATGGGCTGAACGGGGCCTACATAGTGAGGCACCGGATGCGTAGGCTGGGACCGCGGAACAGGGCACACTGCTGCTTTATTGAGCAGCAGGGGCTGCTCGGGGAATAGCCGAGGTGCAGGGGACTGCGTGGAAGCAGGCCGGGAGACGACTGGCTGCGTGGAAGCAGGCCGGGAGACGACTGGCTGCGTGGAAGCAGGCCGGGAGACGACTGGCTGCGTGGAAGCAGGCCGGGAGACGACTGGCTGCGTGGAAGCAGGCCGGGAGACGACTGGCTGCGTGGAAGCAGGCCGGGAGACGACTGGCTGCGTGGAAGCAGGCCGGGAGACGACTGGCTGCGTGGAAGCAGGCCGGGAGACGACTGGCTGCGTGAGCAGCCGGAGACCTGGCTTGCGTGGAAGCAGGCCGGGAGACGACTGGCTGCGTGGAAGCAGGCCGGGAGCTAGGGAGATCTGGCTGCGTGGAAACAGACCGAGAGCTAGGGAGATCTGGCTGCGTGGAAACAGACCGAGAGCTAGGGAGATCTGCTGCGTGGAAACAGACCGAGAGCTAGGGAGATCTGGCTGCGTGGAAACAGACCGAGAGCTAGGGAGATCTGGCTGCGTGGAAACAGACCGAGAGCTAGGGAGATCTGGCTGCGTGGAAACAGACCGAGAGCTAGGGAGATCTGGCTGCGTGGAAACAGACCGAGAGCTAGCTGACACTGGGGCCTGAGAGGGAGCTGACACTACTGGAGCTACAGAAGGAGCAGGAGCTGAGGGAACTGGGACCAAAACCGAAGGAACTAAGACAGGGGCTGAGGGAACTGACTGAGAGGGCACTGAAACAGCTGACACTGGGGACCGAGGAAGAGTTACTGGAGCTGACTGAAGGCGAGGGAGAGCGACTGGAGCTAGAGCTGACTGAGACCCTGCTGCTGCAGCTAACACAGAAAACCGATGCGAAGGCTTGGACCTGGCTGCCCCCACCCGCGGAACAGGTGCGAGTGCCGAGGTCAGCCCGTCCGTGGCCGCCCCCCCCCGCGGAACCGGTGCGAGTGCCGAGGTCAGCCCGTCCGTGGCCGCCCCCACCCGCGGAACAGGTGCGAGTGCCGAGGTCAGCCCGTCCGTGGCCGCCCCCACCCGCGGAACAGGTGCGAGTGCCGAGGTCAGCCCGTCCGTGGCCGCCCCCACCCGCGGAACAGGTGCGAGTGCCGAGGTCAGCCCGTCCGTGGCCGCCCCCACCCGCGGAACAGGTACAGGTGCAGGGGAAGCTGGAGCTAAGGGAGCTGGAGCAGGGTGAACAGAGGGAGCTGGAGCTAACTGAGGGGTCTGGGACTGCGACTGAGGAGGAGCTGGAGCTACAGCTGACTTGGAACACTGCGACTGAGGGGGAGCTGGAGCTACAGCTGACTTGGAACACTGCGACTGAGGGGGAGCTGGAGCTACAGCTGACTTGGAACACTGCGACTGAGGGGGAGCTGGAGCTACAGCTGACTTGGAACACTGCGACTGAGGGGGAGCTGGAGCTACAGCTGACTTGGAACACTGCGACTGAGGGGGAGCTGGAGCTACAGCTGACTTGGAACACTGCGACTGAGGGGGAGCTGGAGCTACAGCTGACTTGGAACACTGCGACTGAGGGGGAGCTGGAGCTACAGCTGACTTGGAACACTGCGACTGAGGGGGAGCTGGAGCTACAGCTGACTTGGAACACTGCGACTGAGGGGGAGCTGGAGCTACAGCTGACTTGGAACACTGCGACTGAGGGGGAGCTGGAGCTACAGCTGACTTGGAACACTGCGACTGAGGGGGAGCTGGAGCTACAGCTGACTTGGAACACTGCGACTGAGGGGGAGCTGGAGCTACAGCTGACTGGGAACACTGCGACTGAGGGGGAGCTGGAGCTACAGCTGACTGGGAAGACTGCGACTGAGGGGGGAGCTGGAGCTACAGCTGACTGGGAAGACTGCGACTGAGGGGGAGCTGGAGCTACAGCTGACTGGGAAGACTGCGACTGAGCGGGCGCTAGAGCTACAGCTGACTGGGAAGACTGCGACTGAGCGGGCGCTACAGCTGACTGGGAAGACTGCGACTGAGCGGGCGCTACAGCTGACTGAGGCGAGAGTGGCTGGGGAGGAGCACGGCGACGCCGGGAGCGCTGCTTCCCTTCGCGTTCTGTTGGAGTGGGAAGCACGATTCTCAGCATCCAGGATGTCCACCAGCAGAGGTGAATCAATATCTCCACATCATCTGGCAGCCAGAGAGGTCTGGGGGAGGCGGTGGGCTGTGGGTGAAAGGATGAAAATGACGAGGTGGGAGAGGTGAGTTGAAGGGATGACGGCGGATCCGGAAAGCGAGGCAGCGCCTGTGGTGCTGAGCTGCAGTGTTGCGGAGGAGACGACGGAGGTGAGATGACCGGCTGCAGGAGAGGTGAATTAGTGATGGCTTGGAGGAAAAAGGTTGTGTCTTTGCCCTGGACAGGGCGACCAATATTATACAGTTTAGCTTGTAAGTTTTTCCGGAGCATGATTATGGAATGGGCAAGGGAGGCAGTGTCAGGATGGGTGAGGAGCCAAGTGGAGGAAGAAAAAAGTCTGCAGCAGAAAATTGCCTGAATAATCTGACGGGGTTCATCAGTGGCATGAATGATGTTCCTGGAGAGATCTATGAGCTCCAAAATCACTTCCTCTTGCTCGGAGGGGCTCCTGGTATCCGCGGGGTCCATAGTCTGGTCGCGTCGTTCTGTCATGGCCGGGGAGGAAACAGGCGAGGAATGGCTGACACGAAGGACTCCAGAAGTCAGCGTAACTTAAAAGGGATTTATTTAAGCAGGGGAAAAACAAATACAAAATCTTGGAAGGGAGATGACGGGCAAACACAGGGAACACACGGGCACACAACATCAACGACGCGACAGAGAACAAATGAAAACTGAGGGCTTAAATACACACTGGGTAATCAGGGCAAGAGGAAACAGCAGGGAACAACAGGTGAGGCAAATGAAACTAATTACACAGGGGAAGCAAAGCTAAACACAAAGCACAAGGAAATCACATTGGCAAAATAAAACAGGAAGTGATAAACCAAGGAACACGCAGACAAGTCACAACACTGGGAACATGACAAACATACAGGGAGGACAAACTCAGGAAATAAACTATTAACACAAAACGCTGGGCCAACGGCCCAGGACATGACATTTTTTCTTAGATATTCATGGGGTTATGGCATGAATTTGTCCCCCAGACTGCTAATGTTCTGAGGTATAACATTCAATGCAACGGCCCTGAATTGTAGCACGTGCCATTATGCCATCCTGCACCGACTCACAGCAGATTGAGAATGCAGCAGTTTTTAGGTCAATGCTCACGAGCAGCCCAATTTGTCAGATTTCCTGTGTCTTCCCAAAATGAAATTCAAGTTCTGAAGTTGAAGGGTTGCTGTTTTTGCACACTGTTACAAGTCAAGCTTGCAGAGGAGCAAAAGTTGTCAGAACAGGACTTCCCAGGAGTGATGTGGTCTGGAAGTTTGGCAGCTGCCCGAGAAGCTGGATGGAAAAATTGAGCAAATTTAAATTGCATATTGTTTATAATTGCCTCCATGTATGCTATTAAAATCCAATACTTGGCTAAATTAACACTAAACAACAATTTTACTGAAAGTTCCTGAACTTTGCTCTCTGCATTACAAACTTAGAAATGTGAAAAATAAATAAATAGAGATAAAAATTTGGTGGTTTAGTTAAATATAATTAAAAAGATATGTTGGAGGCACCAGGAAAATAGCCTTCTTTCATAAGCAACTGGATTTTGTCCATTTTGTTTTGTATTTTCCTCTGTGCTGCCAAATATGTGTGAAATCACTCAAGGCTCGGAGGGTAAAGCATTTTGATTCATTTCAGATAAGCTCATAAACATGTCTGCCTTCTAAAGTTGGCTAGCTCCTACCTGTGCTTCAGAATAAATGATTTTGGCTGCCCACCAAGACAGCTTGTTCCCTATTACCACCCAACAGAAGTCAAACCGCCCTCTCACTACACGACCCTCTTCACTTATTCTCCAAATGCTATGAAGTGTTAGTGAGAGTGTATGTGTGAATGCACACACAAATTGTAGTGGAAGAACATTAGATAAGTGATTTCACAAGATGCGCATAACAATTTCTGTGTATTTGCACATTTCTGATGTTGATGCCCACATATCTATCTATCTATCTATCTATCTATCTATCTATCTATCTATCTATCTATCTATCTATCTATCTATCTATCTATCTATCTATCTATCTATCTATCTATCTATCTATCTATCCATCCATCCATCCATCCATCCATCCATCCATCCATCCATCCATCCATTCATCCATCCATCCTTTCTCAAAGTATGACATGTGCAATGACAATAAGGAGTTAAAAAGATAACTTGCACCACTTAATAATGAAGTGATGTCGTAATATTGTAAAATGCTGCACAAAGTGTTATCAGAAACCAACAGCTCTATGTGAGCACAGGAAGCAGAGCTTTGAAACACATCTGTCTTTCACTCAGTTTCTTCTCCTGACAGTTCTCATCCGGTCTTCATCCATCTTTTTTTGTATTTTTGTTTCTCCTCTTTCACCTTTCTTTTTCTCTCCTGCTCTTAAGTCATTTTATTCTCTTATTCTCACATTACCTCCTGCATCTAAACCTTCTCTCTTTCCCTCATTATGTTTATCTCTATTTTTCTCTCTTATGAAAGCTATTATACTTTGCATTTATGTATAATGTTATTTTCTCTGTCTCTCGCTCTCGTTTTTTTTTTTTTTGTTGACTGCACCAACACCAAAGCAAGCATGCCTTAGGGGCTAGGTTCCCCGGCCGCTCCAATAGGATGCAGCCTCTTTATCCCTAAACATGTTTTGTTTGTTTTTTTCTAATGTTTAAGGAACACACCAGTTCTGAAGCTTTGGACCATAAACACAGTGCTGCCCGGTTGCCCAGAAACTGGGTTTTAAAGGAGGAAATGGCTGAAAGAATAAATGAAAATGGATCACTGCCATGGTTCATTTTGACAATCAGGTAAAAAGGGATTGGTGCTGTTCCTATTACATTATTTTCCTCTGGATTATAACTTGAATTTTGAACCATATAGCAGTATCACCTTCTTAGCCATGGTGGCATGATGATTCATTATTCTGCATTACTGATCAGCAGCTGTGCTTCCTGGAGAACTGTAATGGACCCAGTCAGTTATGGACAGTCCATATGCCTAGCCCGACATTCCCCTGGTTCCAAATTCCTTGCATGCACTAAACTGAAAGTTAACTATGTTGTATTCCCTGTAAAGCCACAGACTGTGCTCACGCAGATGACTCATTAAATTTGAAGCATTTCTCACTTTCTCAGCAACTCTGCTCCTGCATGTTGTGCATACTGAGTTGTCATTTTCAATTAATTTCCCCTTAGCGGTCTTAATAAACCAAAATATGGTCAGATTAGACACAGAGGAGTGAAAAAACAAAATATATCATAACATTATTCTATGGTACTCCTTCACCCATTCATTTAGTGAGCATTAGATTTTTTTAAACTTTGCAAAAGCGAAAGTTACAGTAATAGCGTACTTAACCACATGCTTTTTAAATAGCGGTATTTCATTAATGTGTTATACAAATACTAGTGGGATCGTTTATGATTTTTAAATATTTAAATTGTCATTAATATTTAAAAAATAATAGTTTGTGAGAATAGGTACTGAATTAAAATATGAAATATTTTCACTCATTATCAAATGTTAGTAACCGCACATCAAACTGGTTAAGTGTTTGTAGTGTAGTGAGATTAGATGGTACTGTAAAAACAGGTGAAACATGCAGAAGACTAGTACAGCTGTCAAAAGTCTTCAAAACAATAAATTAAAAGTTCACTCCCTACAGTGAAAGTTAAACCTAGCATGACAGGAATCTGCTATTTATATCCTGACTGTTCTTAATAAGTTCATTTCCCAGGTATTCATTCCTTGCATGTAAATTCAACAACCCGCAAACTCACCAACCACTCGCACAAAGAGTGGCTGGTGAGTTTCACACACTGGAGTGTCTGCAGGTTCTGAAGCCTGTGCACTCCTGTCCCATTAATCTGTTCTACAGCATCACATACCTTTTGTGATTAAAAAAGAAAACATCACAATGAAGAGCAGACATCATGCCTGAGAAAATGGAAAAATATTTTTCATAATCAACTGAGTAAACTGAATTTTCCAAAGTATGATCAAATATAAAATGTGCTTATGATGCTGCCAAATGTCACTCAGTTAAATACGGCTGTAGACATCTGGCTGCACAGCTCCACTCACTGTGGGTTCAGGCTCCATTATAATAGTTAATCCAGATAATATTACTGGTCACTGTTTGGATAAACAGTGAATAATTGCTCTGATCAAACACTGATTATCAACTTTTCACAGTTGTGGCAGAAGTATCCTATCCTAAATGCTTTACTTAAATAAATGCCATAATACTGCAGTATAAAATAAAAAAATAAATAAAATCAGTTAAATAAATCTTTACTGAAGTAAAATTACAAATGTTCTGCATTAAAATTTACTTCAAACACTATCTAATTGTTGAGTCAATGATGTGTACACCACAGCTGGAGCTAATTCACTGTACCTAAATTAGACTATAATTTATTAGTTGATTTATATTTTAGATGAATCTAATTCTGTTAAATAGGATTAGAGCTTTAAATGGAGTTCAAAGTAAAATATTTGCCTTTGTATAAGTGGATCTTTTTATGAATAAATCAAAAATCACTATGAAAGAGTTGATCTGTGCTACACATCAGTAAAATGCTGTCTTGAGGATTTGTTAAATTTTTGCAAAGTGAAGTTTGCCAGTTTAACTGTAGCTTTTGTTTCTGCTGTGCACTGGTGGGTGAACTGTTCTATCACTGGCTTCACTTTGATACTGAAAAAATTGTAAAAACCAGAGAATTCAATTTTTTTCCTAAATCATAAAAGATATGTGAACAACAGATTAATGGGAAAGGAGTGCAGAGGCTTCAGAACTTGTCTTTGAATCCTTCGGTTTTATAGATTTATTCAGCATTAAAGTAATGCGGGGACAGCTGTCAGTATTTCCACTATTACACAGAAAACAATAACCGCTGAAAGCTAAAGTGGCAAAACTTTATTTTCCAAATTGTAAACAGCAGAAGTGATTGGAACACCTCAATGATTTGGGAGGATAAGTGAATATTTTTGGCAATATAATGTACATACATGATTTTCTGCTGTATCTTTAAACCACGATGAGGCTCTGTCGTGGTTTAGGGCTGCATTTCATTCAGTGGTGCTGGTATCTCGTCAAAATTAATGAACCCAGAATTAAGAATGGAGAAAAATACCATCCACTGTGGAAAGCATCTATTTTGCCACAGTTTCAATTTTCAGCATGATGGTGAGTCTACTGCCAGTTCACAAAAGCATACCTGAATCGAAAAACACACAATGGAACACTATCAGTTATGGATTGGTCTCCCAAGAGCCAGGACTTCAACATTAGTGAAGCAGTGTGGGATCATCTTGAGAGTGCGCAGCGCAAAAAGCAACCAACATCCAAAGAAGAGAATGGCCTCCAAGAAGTCTTCTTAAAGACTGCTTAAAGAAATGACAAGAAAGCTGCCTCAGAGAGTTCCTGCTGTGTTGAAGAATAAAGTTGGCCAATCCAAATATTGACTTTTAAGTTTGTTAGAGTTGTGCAAACTCTGTTTTTGCCTTGTATACTGTATTTCCATGTTTGCCCATGTTTCAATTAAAAAAAACAACAAAAAAGCATTGTTGGTCCTTATCTACTTATTAAACTAAAAAAATACTGTTTAAAGGTGTGTTGAAATCACTGTATATCACTGTATATTTCACAAATTTGGTGAAACAAATCACACAGAAAAATATCTTTCCTGTAGTGACTTGTATGCAGTTAGCCTCCTGAGTGTTTTCTGTGCTGAGCACATGGCATATTTAGATTCTAGAGCACCCAGGAACAGATGACATCAACACGCTGAAGCAGCAATTTGAAAAACTCAGAGAATTCCCTAGTGGTCCATGGGATCAGGTTTGTATCTCTATCAAAGCTTTGTTTTCACTGCTGGCATTTAGTATCAAAGCAGTTCACCATCAGTGAGGAAAAATGATGTGAGGTAAACAAACATGTTTACAAAGCAGAAAGTGCACTGACCTTGACTTGTCAACACAAATCACACCTTACAACATTTCAAAAATGAGCAGTGACAGAAAATGTGTAACCCTGCATCATTTTGTATCTGTAAAAATGGGAATTCAGATTTCCAATTTCCCTCCTCAAGGAAGGAAGTCAGTTGTCTGATCCAGGATAATTTGGCCATCTGTTTCTGTCCCACACAAAGGCCTGTGACTAAACACAGAAGAAGTAGATGGACACTGACTTAACTAAAACAGATAAACCACGATTAGCCTTAGGAAGACAGAGAATTGTGTGGTGGTGATCTACAAGGGCAATTCCCCATTTGGAGCAGCACATTAAACATGCTTTTAAAGAGCTGGTGATAAAATGTGAGGCCTGGGGATTGGAGAGATGAATCCTTCTTGAAAGACTTCTCTGTGGCCTCCCTTTCTCTAAATTACTGGGTTTGGAGCCTGCCAGGGAAGACCAGGGAGATCGAAAAGCAAATTTATTTCCCTGTGATGTGGAAGATTTAAAAAAAAAAAAAAAAAAAGACACAAATTACACAGCATGGGGAATGACAGGAAGACCAGGAAGATGAACTATAATGTGCAAATGCAACGAATCAATTAGGCAATTAGGTCATTTTAAGAAAGGAGCTGCTCACCTGCAAAAGCACCATTTTTCTTACACATTATTAAATGCAAATTGAAAAGAGAAAATTGCCATGACTTAGTACTTGTTAAAAATTTGCTTATCTCTAGAGTAACAACCACATGCTGGAAAATTCATTCAATAAGAATTAATTTTGATTACCTGAAGTGTATTTAGAACTCCCACTTACTTCATTTCCTCTACTGTATTCGGTTGCCATGCAATTGTCTAGATTCATGACAATTTTAGGTTAAAGCTCAAAATCTCTCAAATGATTCAATCATCCACAAACACAGGGTCATCACATCACTGGTTCCCACAAGTTAAAAAAAACCTGTTAGATGTAAGGTATACCAACACAATACAGTAAAGCATTGAGTATTGGCATTACCACCATGCAATAGTCAAAAGCAGTGAATAAAGGATTCAAATTCAGTCAAATGTACTTAAAAAACTTCTCTAATTATGTCACTTCCCCTTTCAACATCTATTTAAGAGCTGATTGGTTTTGGGACAGAACAGGTATGAATTCTTCCCAACCGGCATGCTTCCTAATCTACCAAAAGATTTCAGTTCAGTGAAACAAAACCCATGTAGCCCCAGCTGCTTCAAAAATTAAAATTTAAAGACATGTACAAAGAAACAAAATCAAAAGAGTTTCTAAATGAAAAAAGAAACAGAAAAAAAAATTGAAAAGAACCACAATGCTTTCTTTTAAACTGCATTTCTAGCTCTAATGCTCCCTGCTATCCTTTTTTCCTCCCTTTTCTTCAAGCACCTCTTGTTTCATTCATCAGAGCTAGACAGCCTCTCGGAAGGAAATCAAAAGTTTTCAACTGAGAAGAAAGTCAAATTTGCTTTCCACGGAGTGTTAGTAAGTGTGAGAAGAATTAAAATTTAATAACTAAACTCATTCCTATCATTTTCTTGTATTACAACTATATACACATACAAACTTTTTTTTTTTAATTTGCAGACTGTTCTACTTTCTAACACTACATGAAATAAGATTAACAGAGAAGAAATACATTTTAGGTAAGTTTAACATCAGGTGCTGGGGAGGATGTACAGATGAGAAGGGGATACTGGAACAAAGCATACATGGATAAAGACTGAGAACCTGGAATTGATGGAATGCTACTATGCTAGCCGGCCCAACAACCACATCCCTAAGGTGTTCTGTTGGTTTAAGATCTGATAACTCTGGACACCATTTGAGCACAGTGAACTAACAGTTGAGTTAATCTCAGATTGGTCCAAGAAACCAATGTCAGATGATCTGAGCCTTGTGACATGGGATGGTATCCTGCTGGTAGCAGCTATCAGAAGATGTGAACATTGTGGTCACAAAGAGATGGACATGGTCAGCAACAATACTCGGGCTGTAGCAGTTAAACGATGCTCAGTTAGTGTTAAGGGGCCCAAAGTGTGCCAAGACCACCACCAGCAGACTGGGCTGTCGATAGAATGAAGGATGGATCCATGTGAGTCTCTCAACATTGCAGCCGAAATCAAGACTTATCAGACCAAATTGTATTTATACAGCACTAAATGCACTTTCTACGCTTTTTTACACTTTCCAGGTTTCTGTTCCATAATTTCTTCTCCTACTGTCCAACTTTGGTGAGCCCGTGTGAAGTGTAGCTTCACTTTCTTGTTCTTAGTTGACGGGAGTAGCATGCGGTGTGGTCTTCTGCTGCTGTAGCTCATCTGCTTCAAGGATCGACGAATTGTGTGCTAAGAGATGCTCTTCTGCATACCTTGGTTGCAAGTGGTTATTTAAGTCACTGTTGCCTTTCCTGTCAGCCTCAAGCAGTTTGGCCATTCACCTCTGACCTCTGGCATCAACAAGGCATTTTCACCCAGAGTACTGTCAGACCATTCTCTGTAAACACTAGAGATGGTCGTATGAGGAAATCCCAGTACATCCGCAGTTTCTGAAATACTCAGACCAACCTGTGAGCCACCATCCACATAACATTCAAAGTCAGTTAAATCACCATTTGTGCTATTGAGCCACTGAACAGCTGTATCTAATGATGTAGCTGGTGAGTGTACATGAATTACATTAAAATTATACATAAAATATTAGGTTTTTAAAAAACATTATTTACTTGTTATTTTTTGGGTTTCTTGAGAGTGTGGAGGTTTCTTGTCTTCCTTTCCGTATCCTCGCCTTGTTTCTCATCTTTCTTCTAACTTTTTTTACAGATTAAACTGGGCAGCTATGAAGAGCCTGTGTACTAAATGTTGTGAGGAAGGTTAAATGGTGGGCTGTTTTACTGCACTAAACTTGTATACTACCCACACGCATATGCGCACACATAGAGCGATAGACAGACACTTAACCACCCGCATACTGCAGCCTCTGACTCTGTAAGGACTACAAAAGAAACTGATTCACAGGGCCACCGCATTGTCAGCCTCCACAATAGACCTGATGAGATTGAGACCTCACAAAGACACACCTACACACATACACACACACACAGATGCACACACATGGTCCTGGACAATAGTCCTGATGAGTTGAGAAAAATCCTAATTGACCTCAAGCTACAGCAGATGTGATACTGCATTATGAAATGGAGAGTCGGTGAAAGCACAGTATTTTAGGAAGTGGGAAAGAGAAAAAGTTCAGTGATGAAGGGAGAGGAATTAAGAAAAAAGAAGTTGAAATAATAGAGAAGAGAGAAAGAAGGAGAAAATACTGTGCATGGAAGAGGAAGTGCAGGATCAGATGAAGAGACAGCTCCTGGAAATGAAAGAGGGTAAACAAGAACAAGGGGAATAAGACAAAAGACAAAAAAGTGAGGGAGTTTGTGAAGTTCTATATGAGAACAAGAATATGTGAGACAAAAATAAATAAATTAAAAAAAAGAGAGAAAATGTGTACACAGCACAAAGAGAACGCGAGTGAGGGAGATAGAGACAAGAGGCAGGAGAAGAGGGTACAAGACAGCTTTTATTACACAACATGTGCTGTGGACAGATGGTGGTGAATTATGTATTAAGGCTTTTACACTGCTCCTGTACTTTTGCACTGGAGTAGAAAATAAGCTTGCATGTGGAACAAAATGTTTAGCTAAGTTTCCACATCTTAACCCGGAGGGCTTTTTTTAAAAAAAATATTAACACAACAGGACATACAGGTGAAAACATATCCAAGTAACGCACACTTGTTGCAACGCACACTGAGGCTTTATAACAATGTTTGTTTTTTTTAAAAAAGTTATGGGATTATGCTTATTTTGGGTGTTTTTACTGGAAAAAGGTTTGCCTCTAGAGTTCAAGGACAAGACTATATATATATGTATTTCGAGCCACTTCATCTATTTTTTTTTCACCATTGGAGGTTTAAAACTCAATTCTGCATTTAAATCTGTCTTTTCTGTCTTTCAGCGGTCTTTCATACACAGAGAGTGCCTAACAAATTTATTAGACTACCATCCAGTGTAAGGTTTTTGCCACAGCTGCTTTTTTTTTAATGTTTCTGTAATGTTTAATACACCAGTGTACACATGCTCTTTAATTATACTTATAATGCTGAAATATAATTATTGTTGTTATCCCTTAATTTTCAAATTTACAGTTTTGCATAAAAGCAGAAATAAATAGTAAAGCATGTTATTATTTTTTGATTAAGATGCCAAATTGCAGGTATTTCCTTACATTCCTGAAAAAAAGATTAGCTCTAGTGGTTGAATGTCATGCCTGATTAATTTCTGACGTCTCAGAGAAGTCCAGCGTACCAGCTCAAATTTTGATATAAAATAATATAAATTTTCTGTTTATTTGCCTAAGAAATGACAATATCATTTTTTTTTTGTTTTAAATAGATTTTTGACAGATTTCTAAAATATTTGTGCTTTCTGTTTTTTTTAAGCATTGTAAATTTTACTGTTTAATAAGACATACACAAATGAAAGCACACGGAGAGTCTTCCAAAGTTTGGACACATCAAGAAATAAGAAATCGTTTTAAAGAATAGAACTGTCAGAAGGTCATTTTGACCCCCTCTTGCAAGAATAGTAGCAATGACAAAGAAGTCATTTCTTGAAGAAGTTGTAAGATAAAATATATTTTAGCATCCACAATTTACTTATTGCAGAAGAAGAGAACCATGGAGACGTTAACATTTTATTTTGAATAATAAAATAAAGATGTTTAAAACTGTGTTCTCACTAAGAAAGAGACTAAATGAGTCTTCCATTTAAAAATTGACTTCACACTTGGCTACATCAAAATTACAAACACATTTTAATCAATTCAGTTTTTTAAAAAGCTGAATTGATTAAAATTGATCTACATATCACCCCATCCACACCTGCCTCCTCTCCCCTTCATCCATCCACTCCTCTCTGGTCTCCATCCCGTCCTCTCCTCAGCTCTTTTTCCCAGTCCTGAAACCTGTTCAATTTGGCTGCTCTGCTCCAGATTTCACCCCTTACTTGCTCATATTAGTTCTCCATACTCTGGACACTGCTTGGTAAGGTTCCCCACTGCTTCTCCACAAGTTTGCCATCTCTCTTCCCTGGCTCAATATCCTATCCATGTCACATTTTGTCCTGCAATAATTATTCATCTTTTATCTAACTACATCAATCACATCTAGCTAGCTCTGGCTCATGCTATCAAAATGTGTGTAAATATGTTGGTAGGGAACCAGCCCTGCAAAGTTGTTTCACATTGATTATTATAATGGCTCCTTCAGTGGCTCAAAGTATAAATGGTCTTTTTTTTTTTTTAATCATGCTCACTCTAAAATTCAATTTGTTATGAATAAACCCATTTTAGGAAAGATTCATGAAATAAAAGATCACAAGGTTTTATTTTCAGAGTTACATGCTTTTAAAAATCAAAATAACCCCCTTTGGTGGTTCTTGTGTTAATCAGAAACAGGTTATAAGGTTTAGACAGCAGGTTTCTTAGCCTGGGAGATTTTAGTGTTTGTAGATTTCATTTTCAGTTACTTTCCACTTTCACGTTCACTCTGTTCAGTTTGTTTGGGTGCTTTTCACAATGTTAACCTGAAATGCTAAAATATGATGCATGAAGGGCATGCAGTGCATTTAATGTAAAGTAGTAAACATGGGTTCCTAAAACAAATGTTTCCTTAGTGATAAATTTGGAAATCGGGTGTGTGATGGCAAAGAGATCAAAGGAAAGCCCCTCTGAAGCCAGCGGCTTTGACAAAACAGAAGCTTTTGATGCTTCAGGAATGAAAACAGGTGGGTTATAACTCATGCAGCAACAAATTGACAAGCATCTGGTCAATAACATTTTTTAATCAAAAGCTGGCACTCCTTAATCCCTGTCAATCAGTGTCACATAGTTTTTATCATTGGATTGTAAATTCACAGCGAGCTGCACTTTAGGTTAGGTTGCACTTTTGTATTGCAGCAATAAGGTCCTGGGTTCAAATCCATTGGGCTTTCTATGTGCCTGTGTGAGTACTCCAGCTTCCTCCCACAGTCCAAAGACATGCATTATCATGGATTGACAGAAACTGGACCCAAATGCAAGGACTCCAAAACAAACAAGGTGTACCTTTTAATGATGAAGAGAAATAGTTCCAAAAATATGAAGTCCGTGAGGCAAAACAGCAAGGCACTGCAACAAATGGCAGGAACACACAAAGGGAAGACAAGCAGATGTTCAGAGAAAGGACAAAGGAAAACTGGGGCTATGTGTTCACTTATGAGGTAGTCAAGGGAAGTGGAAACAACAGGGTAACAAAACACAGCTGACAACAAGATATGGGAGGTAAAATGAAATACAAGACACACGAGACAACAAAGTATCACAATAAAACAGGAAGCAACATAACGGGAAAATGCCTAACACAGAGGTGAAGACTTGAAAATGAGCTACAAGGAGATACTGGGGAAGCTTGACTGAATCTGAGCACAAAGAAAAAAAAAAAAAGAACAGCAACCTGGAATACAAAAGTAACAAGAGCACTAAGACTAAGCATAGAGGCATACTCTATTTACAAAAGTAAAGAAACTCCTGAAAGCAATACAACATGGATTCCAAATATTCAGATTCCAAAACATACAAAACTCTGGGCCCAAAACCAAGCACAATGTTAAGTCAATGGGTGATTTTAAATGGGCCATAGATGTGAATGTTGCCTGTCTTTCTGTGTCAGCCCTGCAAAAGGGTTGGCAACTACCTTTCACCCTATGATAGCTTGGATCCAAGCCACCTGCTGGATAAGCAGTTAGGAAAATGGATGAATGCAAATTCACACAATCAAGCCCAGACAGGTCTCTGTCTTCTAGCAGCAGTTCAGCATTAAAACTATGCTTTTAGTGGCGTTATGTCAAACTCTTGCAACTCACACAGTTCAGAAAAGCACACAGTGGTCTACTGCACACAAAATACAGTGCAAGCCATTTGAAAGTAATACGAATGCAGGGAAGAATGAACAGAGTTGGGATGACATTTGCTTCACACCCAAGTGAGTTTGTAACCATGCCGTCGATTCTGTTTACCCCCCTCCCAGTGATGGGCTTGGAGCAGCCCACCCTGTCTACTGCCAGTCATATTGGCCCTTCCTGGCACAATGAACCGTCAGAGCTTCTGCCAAGTCTGGGAACACACTAGTCCTCAGGCCAAGGGGACACATGCTAGTAAGGGAATTTGGCAGTAATGGAGTGTTAAGAGACAGACAGAAATATATGACGGAGCACGGGAGAGAGACAAGAAGAGGAAGAAGAATGCAGAATTCTGAAAGCAGCAGCAGAAGACAGAAGGGGTGCAAGATGTGAAAAAAAATAAAATCTACATTTGAGCAAAAATGCTGTCATTATAATCAAAATTAAATTGCTGGAATTCAGCTGCCGTCTCTCTCCAACTCACAACTCACAACTCTCTCCAACTCTTGTCTGTAAACAACACTATTAATGAGACAAAATCCCTCACTGTGCCTCTCTCTCTCTCTTTCTCTCGCTCATGCAAACACAATCTTCTGCCATGCAAACTCATACCTCACAGACACTACATGTACTAATTCACTCACCCAGCATACACAAATGTAATGAGAGTGTGGTGTTTACACTGTGAAGACTGATGGCTGTTATTAAGTCGGGCTGTGTCTCGCTCTGTGAGATAAGTTTATTTGGTGCTGTGGTTACATGATTGTGATTTCTATAACTTGTAGGTGAACCACCCCACCGCTCATAAAAGACACATGTGCAGGTACAAATTTATAATAGTAAAAAAAGAAAGAAACAAAAAAACAAACAAATGCTAATGAATAGGAACAGAATTATTACAGAGACAATTCAGAGCTCCTGCTGTTTTTGAATTTTCCAAAAAGGCACATTTAGGTTCTTTGATCATCCGCCTCATTTGTTTGGGACCAACTGAATGTGTGAAATTAATTTAATCAGAATCTGCCAGGAAGTTGTCGAGCTACCAACAAACAAACAACCGATCAAACAATTTATGTAAACTCTGCATCTTCACAGCGTCCGCCACCTGTTTTGGTATATAAGCCTTAAAAAAGCCTCACATATAATCTGTATAACATTCCTTTTATGATAATTTAATGTTTACCTCCCTTGCCTACTTTTACATTCATCATTATGACAAATTGTAATTTTTCTTTGCATATTTCATTCCCTTTGTTTTTGTTACTGCTATAAGTTACTTAAATTGTGCTTTTAGTTCATCAGGTACACCTGAAGCACATAATATAGCCACATTTTTAATTGGTCTTCATTATGCACACACATTTGTACTACTGCCATTTGTGCTTCATTTAAGAACTCATGCACATCTCTTGGCTTAATTTTGAATTTGTGCTTCTTGTTTTTTGTTGTTTTTTTTTTAGTTTGAACTCTGTTTCTGAGAACTGCGAATAAGCCAAAAACGAAAGCTCGCCTTCTGCTCACCTGAGTCTACATTTTAGGTCCTTAACCTGCAATCCATGACAAACATGCACGCTTCCATCAGCAATCATGCATAAGTGTGTTCATCCTAAAGAAGGGCACACGTTGCTGCAAATATGTGTCCACAGTATAAAAAGAAAAACAAGTTCTGCTGATGCTGAGTTAGGTTTTTGTGATATTGTTGAGTTTTTTTTTTTTTTTTTTTTTGTGAGTTTGGTGCTTTCCATTCTTCTGTATTTGGGTTAATGCCTTTGTCCTCCTTTGTTCAGTTGTGTTTGTCTTCTTGTTTTATCTTAAACTTCATGTCTTGGTATTAGTTTCTGTTTTGTCCACTTCCTGTTTACTTTGGGGAGTAGTTTTTGCATGTGTATTGTTTTTGTTTCTGCCTTCTTGCCTCTGCGATTCCACATCTTTAGGGAATCTTGCTTTTTCTGTTGATACTGTTGATACCGACCGGTGCTCTATAAATACAATTATATAGAATTGGATATCAGCATTGAGATTTTATTTGTTACTGTCGCCTGTACACAGATATACTTTCACAGACCTGTACACAGAGCTACAGTAAACTGTGGTATTGTTACACTTATGGAAACTGCTGCTTTTTTGTGATGTAAAACACAATTTTACATCTTTTACATGCATAATGTATGATCAACTGCATTTTTCATTACAAAGCGGTGTAATGGCCTGCGTGGCTGGCTGCTAGTTCATCCATCTCTGTGTATGATAGCACTAGAATACATATGCACATGAAGCCAGTTTCCCAGTCATGGATTAAGCATGACTAAAAGAAAGACTAAAAGGAAAAAGTCAATGAAGACCACAATAGGAAAAAGTATTTAGTCCAGGATTAGACATAATCCCTGTACAGGAAACTGGGCCATGATGTTTAAACTCGGGTTTAAACATTTTCATAATATATGGGGCACAGCATAGAGTTTAGACTTTTTTTCTTCATATACTGAGAAGCTATCTAGTTACCCAATTCCTTTTTGGATTCAGTCATTAAAGATATGTACTGTATGCTGTTACTGAGTTTGTGCACCAGATTTCATGAAAATGATTGAAAGTTGAAGAAACAAATGTTTTACCACTCTTGATTTCCAGATTTCAGGTCAAATGTTGCTGTTAGGTGGATTGTCACCTAGTATTGCTATGTTTGTTTTTTTCATCAGTTACTAGCCCCCCTGTGAGCATTTTGACCAATAAAGTCATTTCCCAAAACGCTGAGGCTGCTTTCAGTTTAGGTGCTGATGACACAGTGAGAAACTTTGCGGGGCAGGAAGCAAAAGAGAGACAGTAAGCACCTCAGGAGAACTTGCTATCTGCAAATTCCAATTTAAAAGCTGGAGCAGGTCTTAATTAATACTAAATGAGTAATTGATGAACAATGCTGCAGAATGTGTTCAGGGGAAGCTTGTTTGATTATGCAGATTAGGAATGGTGAGCTGTCTGACACACACAAACTAACGAACAAGACAATTACTTGAATGCCCAGTTCTGTGCGTGCATGTGGAGATATTTTTCACCAGTAAGTTTCTGTCTACTTGTTTGTGAGCATGTGCGGAGGTGTGTGAGAGTGACTCTGTGTGTCAACAAGGGGGATAATTAGTAATTAGCATTAAGATTTGTGCATGCTTTCTTTAGACCCAAACATATTGTAATGCAGGTGTTAATGTGACTTTGAGAATATTTTACCGTGTCCAAACAAATAGAACAGTAAAATGAAACACTGTTGGGGATTTAAGTACTAAAGTCTGAACTCAGTTTGGAATCTGCTGAGACTTTTATATATTATAAAATTTGTACTTAGTATGGCTCCAGTCACACAGGGCTAGGGACTGTTCGGCGACCATCTAGTAAGATTTGGTTGTTTGGGAAAAATGTATTCCCAGAGGAGTAGGTAAGTGTTTCCTGGAGGCTGCTGGATGTCGCTGGGTGAAACTGGTTGCAAAGAGGATGCTGTACTAAACCTCCCTGTAAGTGCTTTGGTTGCTAGCAGATGTCCACAGTCACACATAGTTGCCCAGTGGTGGTAAAACTTGAAAGAGTTGTCTCTTCAAAAACTTGGGTCTAGTAGTCTAGTGAATCAGTAGCAAAGCAGCATATGTGCATTTATGTGTTTTAACCTTTAAATAACAAGTTCTTACAGAGTTTTACAGTAAGAAAATTGGTCACAAGCATTTGGAGACACAACTTACCAGCCATTTCCCCAAACCACTGGAAAGCCTGGTGTCTTGAACCCAGAGTTTTGAGGTTTTTGTTTCTTTGTTTGATTCGTGTTTGAGTTCTTCATCCAGTTACTTTTTTTCAAGCTCCAGAGACTATTTGGTTCCTTGTGTTTTTAATTGTTTTTTCCCACTCCCATGAGCTTTTGTATAATGTTTTAGTCTGTTCTGTAAATTTTGTGTTCCCTTGTATAATAAACATTTTACTATCATTGCGTCATTACATCTGACTAATGTTTGATTTTATCCAAAGACATGTAGGACTTGTGATTTCGATATATTGTACATACAACGGGCACTTTTGGACTGCATGTTTATTTTTTTCTCTTTCTTTCTGCACTGCAGAAAGTGAGGACATTGTTTTTACAGCACCATTTTCCAGTCAATTTTACATTTACATTTAAGTACTTTCTCAGCATTAAAGGAAATTACATTCAAGTCTCTGAGTGTACGTGTGATGGAGGAAATACGATGTGATTTTGACTTGAAAGAGTGACATGTTAAAATACTGATTAGCAATTCAAGTTGTTGTTAGGCAAAATGGAAACAAAACTAATACAATTACAAGAAATTAAAAGACACCGCAAAATAGGTGACACATTATGAACCACTCAGGAGGTGAAAACTTTAAAACAGATCTTTCAATCTAAATTTATTTGGAGCAAAACTGCACCAGCAATTTAAATATTCACCAAAATGTCAGGACTTTGACAGGACTTAAAACACTCCTCCCAGGTCGCTTATCGTGCTTAGAAAGATACCCTCATAATTACATTTTAATATCTGCAAAAAAACCTCCCCAGAAATAGTGCAAACTAAACTACCTGAGGTACGGTTCCAGTATTGCCTGTTCAGCTGTAATGGCTCAGTAGTATTAATGTCAACAGTCCCATAGAAACTGCTGAGAATTCAATTTATTCATCACAACCCTGATTTCAATCACAGAACTGTGTTAAAATTGGCTTCGTATTTCTAAAAGTTCAAAATAAAAAATAAAAAAAAGTTAATTTAATACATGAATATACGGATGAAAACAATGACCTCATTGGTGGTTTTAAGGTTATCATTGACTTGCATATTGGGTTTTCATGTTTTATTACATTATAATTTAACAAAGCTCTTACATCCATCCTTACCATTTTTTTTTTATTTCAGATTAGGGCACAATGTTGGAAGGTCAGTGGAAAAAGGAGGAAGGTTAAATACTAGGATGGAAAAGAATAGGAAACTGAAGAACTGCTATCTGTCTTTTCTCTGCTCAGGAGACAAAAAGAAAGACGGACCAGTGCCAGCATCGAAATCTTGGCAGCAGGTAATGAGTGGCACATGGGTGCTGGTAATGCCTTCACCCATCTTCCTCCTCCCATCTTCTCATCCTGTCTGCCAAGGTTAGGCAGTAAAGGGCTTTTTATCTCATTGTTAGTCATTATCATGTGCCACTCTGTCACTCTCCGCTCCCTTCTCCACAGACATCTTAAAGGAGGAGGAAAGAGGCGCAGAAATGGGCAGAAAAGTGAGTGAGAGAGAGAGAGAGAGAGCGAGCAGCATTCCAGCAAAGATAGTGCAATAGGGAGTGTTTGCGTGTGCAGTGGAGATGTCTGCTTGAGCGTGTCCATTTTACACCTTGCGCATGACTGGAACTGAATCCATTTAGAGGGGAGTGAGGTTCTCAATCTGACTGACAACTCTTTCCACATAGTTAAGAATCACAAGCAAACAGCCCATGTGGGAAACGGTTTTAACTCTGCAGTGCTGTGGGAGGACAGAGGCAGCAGAAAGCCGACTGTATTTCTCACACAATCACGCAAACAGACTTCCAGACTTCCCTTTCACTCTGCTGTGAACACTACTGTCTGTCTGTATTATACTGCATGCTATAGTGCACCATAGAGCTTGCGAGCAGGCAACAGGTATACGAGAGTGTGTCATCGTGCTCTCAGAAAGGGACGTTTATGTCTTCCATTCCATCACAGCTTCCTAAAACAAATGTTCTTCTGTCTCAGAGAAAAGGTTTCTGCATCAAAACTCAATGAAATTTCCCATCAGCAGTCTCTTAAATGACAGAAGCTCCACAGGAAGGATGTACAGGTAAACAGTAAAATTTAGTATTTCCACATCAGTGCATTCCTGTCAAGGCAAACTAATTTCAGGAGCGTCAGTTAAAATTATTTTCAAGTCACCTCCGTTTCCTGCATTCCTGCTTTTCTTAAATTGTTTGCTTAGCATTGTTTGCTTGCACAAACAGCCATCCCATCACACTTTATTATTTATTAGTAAGCCTTTACTTCTTTGGGACTTCAGTTTTCTGCAATTCCTCACAGAATTTGTTGACATTTTGTAAGAGGGATTCAAATACAATTCACCACAGTTACGAGTACTCAGCAGATATGAATTGAAGATAATCTGTCCGTAAATATTAAGTTTTCCTTTTGGGCTGCTCACAGCCAGAGCTGCGCTCCTTAGACGACCATATTAGGAATATCCGCTCTACGTGACATCATACAGATGGAAAAAATAACTACCACGGAGAGCGCCAAATGCTAATCCCACAGAACCATGCTGGTACCAAGGCCAGCGCCAAATGTTCAGCCCGCAGAACCACGCTGGTACCACGGAGAGCGCCAAATGCTAAGCCCACAGCACCATGCTGGTACCAAGGCCAGCGCCAAATGCTCAGTCCACAGAACCACGCTGGTACCACGGAGAGTGCCACAGTGCCAGTGTCTGTAACAGAACCACGCTGGTACCACGGAGAGTGCCACAGTGCCAGTGTCTGTAACAGAATGATGCTGGTACCACGGAGAGCGCCAGTGTCTGTAACAGAACCACACTGGTAACATGGACAGCGGCAGTGTCTGTAACAGAACCACACTGGTACCACGGAGAGTGCCACAGAGCCAGTGTCTGTAACAGAACCATGCTGGTACCACGGACAGCGGCAGTGTCTGTAACAGAACCACACTGGTACCACGGAAAGTGCCAAATGCTCAGTCCACAGAACCACACTGGTACCACAGACAGCTCCAAATGTTCAGCCCACAGAACCACGCTGGTACCACGGAGAGTGCCACAGCGCCAGTGTCTGTAACAGAACCACGCTGGTACCACGGAGAGCGCCAGTGTCTGTAACAGAACCACGCTGGTACCACGGAGTGTGCCAAATGCTCAGTCCACAGAACCACACTGGTACCACAGACAGCTCCAGATGTTCAGCCCACAGAACCACGCTGGTACCACGGAGAGCGCCAGTGTCTGTAACAGAACCACGCTGGTACCATGGACAGCGGCAGTGTCTGTAACAGAACCACACTGTTACCACGGAGAGTGCCACAGCGCCAGTGTCTGTAACAGAACCACGCTGGTACCATGGACAGCGGCAGTGTCTGTAACAGAACCACGCTGGTACCACGGAGATGCTGTAGTCAGGATACTATGCTGTAGTCACGCGAGACTTTGTGAATCTCGGCAGTATTGTCAATGGCGGTGTGACTATATCTGCAAACATTTGAGTGATTAGCTTTTTTTTCGCCAATTTATAACTAGACAGGCTTAAAACTAAAAAATATAGGTAGTTTCTTAGCCTAACTTAAATTATTTTCAACAATCTGGAGGACGGTGAAGAGGACCTGGATAGTTTGCTGCGGTACATCGACGGGTGTTTTGAGCGAGTTGTCATGGGGGAAACCGACAAGACGCCGACTCCCTCCACCAGCAAGGGAACTCCGTCCACAAAAAGAAGCCGCCCCGAAGATTCCCCAGAGGCAACTTTGCCACCCACCACAAATATTGTGGGCATTCTGGAGTCCATTAACAACAAGCTGTCAAGCTTTGACGCCCGCTTGGCCCTGGTTGAAATCCTCCACAAGGAGTTTCAGGCCCTGCGGGAGTCAGTCGAGTTCAGCCAGCAGCAGGTGGAAACACTCGCTGCTGAAAACGCTGTCCTCAGAGAGTCGGTGAATTCCCTCACCGAGGAAACGACCCGGCTCTCAGAAGAAAATAAGAAAATTAAAGAATCGATTATCGAGCTTCAGGCCCGCAGCATGAGAGAAAATCTTGTGTTTTCAGGTATCCCGGAGAAGGCAGAGGAGGACCCGGAGGCTACAGTGATGGAGTTTATCCAAACTCACCTGAAACTCCCGGAGGACGCCGTGAAGACCATCGACTTCCATAGAGTCCACCGCCTGGGAGGGAAGCGACCCGGAGCACGCAGACCCAGACCGATCGTAGCCAAATTCGAACACTTCAAAGAAAAAGAGCTGGTGAAGAGCCGCGGCCGGGAGCTGAGAGGGACGGACTTCAGCGTCAACGATCAGTTTCCAAAGGAGATCCTGGAGCGACGCAAGGTCCTGTTCCCCATCCGGAAGCAGTTAATGCAGGGAGGCTCCCGGGCTGTCATCGCCGTGGACAAACTATATGTAAATGGACAGCTTTACCGCGACAAAAACACCACGCCATGGCTCTACTGATCGATCAGGTGATCTGTGTCCACATTAACGCTCTTTTCTGAGTTTTTTTTTTTTACTTCTCTTCTGTCTTCTTCTTTCTCTACTTTCTCTGCAGTTTTAGAAATGTATATTCAACTATCTAAATAGTACCATTAAATAGTCTAAATCTGTCTAAATAGTACCATTAACACCGACAAGTCAGCATAGTGCCGTGATCGTTTGTTTGTTTGTTTGTTCTGTTTTGTTTTCCCCTCATCTAATTTCATTCTGTCACTTAGGTCACTTTTTACACGTCTTTTTTCTTTCTGCACTCAGCAATATGTTTACGTCACTTACACTGCTACAGTTTACTACACTAACATACAGCGCAGACGCACACACACCAACATACAGCGCACATACACACGCACACATCAACATAAAGCGCACACACACGCCAACATACAGAACATATGTACACACACACACACACACACACATCTTTAGTGAGCACACAACAGTCCATCAGTTAGTTTAAAAAGGAGCACACTCAGATTTGTCTCATGGAATGTGCACGGAGCTGGTTCGAGGGAAAAGAGACAAAAAATTTTTAATCGGTTAAAAGACTTAAAAGCAGATGTTTTTCTGCAGGAGACACATGTGTCCAAAACATCTGTGCACACTCTCTCCTCTCCACAGTTCCCTCACACGTACTCAGCCTGCTATAACTCCAAACAAAGAGGTGTAGCTATACTGATTAACAAGAAGATAAACTTTAACATTAGCAACACTACAATAGACCCTGAAGGTAGATTTATAATACTTAATTTATCTATACAGAATACAGATTTATGTATTGCTAGTATATATGGGCCAAATGTTGATGACCCCTTCTTCTTTCATGCTTTGTTCACTTCACTCTCAGATCACTCTGACACCACACTTGTAATAGGAGGAGACTTCAACCTGGTACTTAATGCAGATACTGACAGGCTCAGTACAGCAGTGAGTCAGAGGAACTGGCAGTCTGCAGACATTCTTAAACAGTACATGAAGGATTTTGGTCTTTGTGATGCTTGGCGTTCACATCACCCCACTCTGAGAGATTATACTTTTTTCTCCCCAGTACATCACTCTCACTCCCGCTTAGATTACTTTTTAGTTAGCAGCTCCATGATGATGGATATCACAGACACTCAGATTCACCCTATCACTATCAGTGATCATGCACCGGTGTCTATGTCTCTGACACAGAAAAGAGTCACACCACCAATCAGGAACTGGAGATTTAATACATCATTACTTAAAGAAGAAGGTTTTATTAATTATTTCAAAAAGGAATGGTCAGCATACTTAGAATATAATGATATTCCAGGAATATCACCATGTGTTCTTTGGGAAGCAGGAAAGGCAGTAATGCGGGGCAAAATATTATCTTACTGCTCACATAAGAAAAATAAAGAAAAAAACACTTGTGTTAGAATTAGAACAAAAAATTTAAATCTTTAGAAACTGCCTATGCTGCTTCACCACAAGAACACACAATTATCAGCCTGAGGAAACTGAAACTGGAGCTAAATGAAATAATTGATAAAAGGACACAATTTATGCTGCAGAGGCTGCGTTTGGAAAACTTTGAGCATGGAAATAAATCTGGAAAATTCCTGGCCAACCAATTAAAACTGAATAAAGAAAAAACAGCTATTTTTTCTATTAAAGACTCGACTGGTATTATTACTCATGACCCACAACAAATAAATAACTCTTTCAAAGACTTCTATGAAGCCTTATATTCACCACAGATTAACCCATCTGATACAGAAATTGAAGAATTTCTTAATAATATAAATCTACCAAAACTAAATGACGGCCAGGCTGCAGATCTGGATTCACCTCTTTCATTGTCTGAACTTAGTGAAGCCCTACTGCATCTCCCAAATAATAAAGCCCCAGGCCCAGATGGTTTTCCAGCCGAGTTTTATAAAGAATTTTGGTCTGAGCTAGCTCCCATTTTTTTCAGAATGGTGACTCAGATTCAGAATGATCACACATTATCTCCAACCATGAACTCTGCTAACATTAGCCTGCTTCTTAAACCAGGCAAAGACCCCACACTCCCATCCAGCTACAGGCCAATCTCTCTCATTAATGTAGATCTTAAAATAATCTGCAAAGCCCTTGCCAAAAGATTAGAAAGTATTACCCCATGTATTGTACATCCAGATCAAACAGGCTTTATCAAGGGTCGGCACTCAGCCAATAATACACGTCGACTGATAAATATAATAGACTATTGTTCTATTAACAAATTAGAGACGACAATCGTGTCTTTAGATGCAGAAAAGGCATTTGATCGGGTAAATTGGAAATTTTTACTAGCAATTCGGTTCATCCTTTATAAACTGGATCAGAACACTACACAGCTCTCCGAATGCACGTGTTAGGACAAATGATCTCATTTCCCAAAGTTTCAGTCTGCAGAGGGGCACCAGGCAGGGCTGCCCACTCTCTCCCTCTCTTTTTGTAATTTTCATTGAGCCACTAGCAGCAGCAATCCGTCAAAATGTAAATATTAAAGGGATTCAAACTGAAAATATGGACCATAAACTTAGCCTTTATGCTGATGATGTATTACTTTTCCTTGGGAATTCACAAGGCTCTCTTTTTCAATTCAATTCAATTCAATTTTATTTATATAGCGCCAAATCACAACAAACTGTCGCCTCAAGGCGCTTTGTATTGTGGGTAAAGACCCTACAATAATACAGAGAAAACCCAACAGTCAAAACGACCCCCTATGAGCAAGCACTTGGCGACAGTGGAAAGGAAAAACTCCATTTTAACAGGAAGAAACCTCCAGCAGAACCAGGCTCAGGGAGGGGCAGTCATCTGCCGCGACCGGTTGGGCTGAGGGGAGAGAAAGACATGCTGTGGAAGAGAGCCAGAGATTAATATCAATTAATGATTAAATGCAGAGTGGAGTATAAACAAAGTAAATAAGGTGAATGAGAAACAGTGCATTATGTGAACCCCCCAGCAGACTAGGCCTATAGCAGCATAACTAAGGGATGGTTCAGGGTCACCTGATCCAGCCCTAACTATAAGCTTTATCATAAAGGAAAGTTTTAAGCCTAATCTTAAAAATAGAGAGGGTGTCTGTCTCCTGAATCCAAGCTGGAAGCTGGTTCCACAGAAGAGGCGCCTGAAAGCTGAAGGCTCTGCCTCCCATTCTACTCTTAAGTATCCTAGGAACCACAAGTAAGCCAGCAGTCTGAGAGCGAAGTGCTCTATTGGGGTGATATGGTACTATGAGGTCTTTGAGATAAGATGGTGCCTGATTATTCAAGACCTTGTATAATCTTTTAGAAGACTATCACACTGATAGATAAGTTCTCATCGATATCTGATTACTCTATCAATTGGAGTAAATCAACAGTTTTGCCTCTGAATTGTAATTTCCATAGAACCTCTAGGACCCCACTAAAGTCAGGAAATATTAGATATTTAGGCATAAATTTTTCCGCCAGGCTCTCAGACTTGGTACGATTAAATCATATCCCCTTATTAAAAACAATAGAGGATGATCTATCACGTTGGAAAAGTTTACCTATATCACTCATGGGGAGAGTTGCTGCCATTAAAATGATGGTTTTACCAAAAATTAATTATCTATTTTCATTGATCCCTAATAAACCTTCTCTTCCTTGGTTTAAGTCACTAGATTCAAACATCTCAAAAAACAAACTGTCAAGAATAAGCTTAAAAACTTTACAAAAACCAAAACACAGTGGAGGTCTAGAATTACCAAACTTTTATTACTATTTCTTAAGCAGTAGATTGCAGTATATTTCAAAGTGGATCAAATCCAATCCATTAGACAACACGTGGGTGGATGTAGAACAGGCACTTTGTGGAAAAATAAAAATCTCAGATCTACCTTTCATTAGTCCCAGTATTAAACACCATAACTGCTATAAAGTCCTTAGTATAAATACCTCTCTGACAGCTTGGTGGGAATTTTTAAAAATAACTAAATCTTCACTCATCCCCTGTAAACTAACACCCATTTGGAATAATCCAGATATCTGTCAGAAAAAGAAAATGCTGAATTTTCCGTTATGGCGTGATAAGGGTATAAATAACTTAGAACATATTATCCAAGATGGAAATCTTATCACATTCCAAGAACTTATATCAAAATATAGAATTGGCAACGGTAGATTTCTGGAATATCAACAACTTAAGTCCATCTTACAGGGAAGATTTAACCTTAATCAATTGAACCTAGAAATGCCTACTTGGGTGACAGAATTTCTTAACCTCTGTACCCCAAAATTGTTATCAAAATTATATAAATTATTAATAAAAACTGATGATTCAGTTTCCCTCCCAATTGCAAAATGGGAGCGTGATCTTTCTGTCAACCTGGATCAAAATTTATGGACAGAAATATGTTTAAATATCTTCAAAATGACTAAAAGACCCCAAATACAACTTCCATCCATCCATCCATCCATCCATTCGCTTCCGCTTATCCTGTTCAGGGTCGCGGGGGGGCTGGAGCCTATCCCAGCTGTCATAGGGCGAGAGGCAGGGTACACCCTGAACAGGTCGCCAGCCTGTCACAGGGCCAACACAGAAAGACGAACAACCTTTCACACTCACTTTCACACTGTCATTCACACCTATGGGCAATTTAGATTAGCCAATTAACCTAACCCCCAACTTGTACAATATAAAATTCTCCACAGAACATACTATACTGGACAAAGGATGTTCCAAATGGGCCTTACACACTCAAACATATGCACCCACTGTACAAGCAATTCAGAGGATAATCATCTACACGCTCTGTGGTCTTGTGTACCAGTTCAGAGATTTTGGCAGAGGATTTGTGAAGATCTATCCACATGGTTTAGCTGTCGTATCCCAACTTCCCCCAGACTATGCATCTTAGGTGATGTCAGTGAATTAATTATGGAGTTAAATATATCACACATAGTTCTTACTGCCTTGTGCATCGCTAAGAAGATGATCCTCATGAACTGGAAGACAAAAAATAAACTATGTATTACTCAATACAGAAATTTATTAGTAGATCATGTTAGTTTAGAGAGAATGTCTGCTTCTTCTAAAAACAAATTGGAGGAATTTGACTCTCTTTGGTTCCCACTGATCAGATCCATTACTTAGTGGGGGTGGTGGGCTGCGGACTCTGCTCCTGATGTGCTTTGTAGGCGGTTGGGTGAGGACTCCAGACGCCTATGTAGCTGGTAGACTCCTGAGACTGGAGTCCTGGGGCGACCTTCTGGTGATGTCTGTGTGCCTGTCCTGGTTGATGGTGGTGGGGGCTTGGATGATGCTGCCTTCGGTCCTGGGGTGTGGGCCGGGGTGCTTGGGGGGGTGGTGCCGGCCCTCGGTCGGTTGGCTGGTCTTCCCTGTATGGCTCGGGGGCTGGGGTCTGGGGCCCCGACACTGGGGCCATGCCGGCTCCCGGTGGGTCCCCCCTGGCGCTGGGGGGGCCTCTGCTGTCCCGGCCGCGCCACCGGGTGGGGTGGGTTGGCCTGGCGTCGGGATGTCCGGTCTACGCTTTTGGGGCCCTGGGGTGCCTGCATTGCAGGGGGGTGGGGTGGGGGATGGGGCCGCGGTGGGGTGGTTGGGGGGACTGGGCACTGTATTCCCATGCCCAGGCCAGTATGTCCTGTCGCTTGTTTGTGTCTATTGTTGAGTGAATGGGCATCTAGGGGGAGCGGGCCGCCCTCTGCAGTGGGGGCGGGGGCGCCAACCTCGGGTGCTGCAGTGCTCCGGAATGCTGTCACCACGTCCCCGGGCTCACCTCCCCCTGCCCTGTGCTGAGGTGTGGGGGGTCGGGGCGCCTATTGAGCCAGCGGACAGCTGGCTCTCTTCTTCCAGGATTCTTCCTGGTCATATGCCCCCCCCCCCCCCTCCCCCTCCCCATACACTAACACACACACACAGAATACACATCACTCACAGATGTAGGATGGAGAGGCCACGTGGAGAGCTGCACCACCACTTGCCTCTCCGTTTTAATTGCACTTTAGTCAGTATAACTCACAACACATACACACTTACAACCTGATACACATAGGACCTTTGGGGCAGGCATGTTACTCAGAGGTTGATGAGGTGGGGCCGCTGAAGTGGCCCCACTCGGATCCTCGTCATTGTCTGTCCCCAAATTTTATTTGCACTTTAGACATGGAGGGTTTTGGGGGGACAGTGTGGGCGACCAGCAGTTGGTGCTTGTGGCACAACTGTCCCCTCAATTTTAACTGCACGCTATACACCTCATTCACTCACAAACATTAACACATACACTTACAAGTTGGGGAGGAGGAGGGGTGGATGGGTCATCTCACACCCCAGTTTCTTACACCTCACCCAGTGTATGGGTCGGGTGGTTCCTTGGGGACCGGGCTGGTGGCGTCCTGGGGTCGCTGTTGGCCCTGGGGTGGTTTCCACTTGCCCCATCCTCAGAGGGTGGGTAGCTATGGATGAATGTGTGTATTTGTCACCGTCTCCGTGAGTATGGGTGGGTGAGTGAATGTGTATGTATGGCATATCTGTGTGTGGGTAAGTATGTATGGGCATGTATGAGTATCTGTGCATAAATGTGTACACGGGTGTGTGGGTGTGTTTGTATGTATGGCTGGACCTGGGTCTGGGCCTTGTGCCTTGCCTCCTGGCCGCTCCTTGCTGGTTACCTCCTCCCCCCTGCCCCCCTGGGGTGGGGGTGCCTCAGGGCTCCTGGGTGGGGCTGGACGTTCTGGCGTGGTGCTGGCCTGCCCCCCTTGGGGGTGCGGTGTGGGGCTGCGTTGGCTTCTTCGGCGTGGGGGGGGGGCTCTGTGGAGGGTCGGGCGGTCCTTGGGTGCCGTGGGCCCTGGGGCCCTGCCGCCGGCCAGTGCAGGGGGCTGGCCGCTGGGGGGGGACTGGCTTCTCATCGCCTTGGGTTCCCTGGAGCCCTTGCTCCTCGACTGGGGGGCTCCGTCTGAGACCACCCTCTCCCGTCTGCTGGGGTGGGTGTGCGGTTGTCTTTGGATTGAGTAAAAACGGGTATTCCTGGCTCTTGATGGGCTGCTGGTGGCCTGGGTTTCCTGAGGCTTTCTCTGCCTGCCTCTAGCTTCTGATGGGTGGAGCTGCAGCGTTTTGCCCTCATTGGTAAGTACGTTCCATGACACAGACACAAACATGACACAGACACAAACGCCCACTCAATCACAACTCAACAAAATTGTTGGTGTACGTAACATGCTTTGTTAGTTTTGTTTTTCACACACAAATTTATTTTTGCAAGTATTGATAGTATTTTTTAATGTTAAAGTGATGAACTATTTGATTAATTTACTTGTGCTCTTTCCTCTTTTTTTTTTTTTTTTTTTCTTTCTATTCTCCTTTTTTTGCTCTCTTTCTCTCTCCCTTTTTCTTTTCTTTATTTTCCTTTTCTTCAGCCTATCAGCTCTGGCTGTTACATTGTATGTTAAAAATAACTCAGATAAATAAAATAAAGGGTTAAAACATCAACAAGAAGAGCCTATTGAGAACCTATAGAGCTCATCTTGAAATAGCAAATATGTTTGGCACAACAACGCATTCAGATCACAGTTCTGCTTGCAAGATCTACCAGACATGACAGGCTTTTTAAAAAAAAAAAATAAATAAATAACTTTCTGTATCTTTTACTTTTAATTATTGTTATTCCCAATAAACCTTATAAATGGTTAAATAATAATAAAAAAAACCCAACAAAAACAAAAAAGGTTATAAAAAAATATTATATATTTGTGGTGATGCAGTCGTTAACAAATTATATATTAGACCATCACCCATAGTAGAGCTATGTAACGGCTGCCCTAAATTAACAGTATTGGTAATAGCCAATGTCTTTTTGCATCTGTAAAAGTAAATCCATCAGTATACACAATCTCTTTTAATTCTAAAATATATATATATATATATATATATAAGTTTAGAGCAGAAAAAATAGTAAAGCACATTATTAATATTTGATTAAGATGCCAAATTACAGTTATTTACTTGCATTCTTGAACAGAAAAACAAGTTTTAGTAGTGATTCTCATGTTAGTGCCAGCTCAAAATTTGGGTATAAAAACGTGAATTCAGGTCAACGAATTCTGTCATGTTTTTATTTTTAATCAAGGTTTTGACAGATTTCTAAAATATCTGTTTTCTTGTTTGCTTGTTTTTATAATATGTGGTCTCATTAATTTGTTAAACACTGTGTTTATCCTATACATATGGAAAAAGACCCTCCTCATTGCTTTTTCCAAAGAGAAACTAGTATTTATCAGTTCATTCAAATACAATAGTGGTGTACAAATACACTGGGAGTAAAAAAGAGCTTTCTTCACTCATACATTATGGGAAGTCACCAGCAGCCTAAGCCCATTACAGCATAACTAAGGGACGATTCAGGGTCACCTGATCCAGCCCTAACTATAAGATTCATCAAAAAGTAAAATTTTAAGCCTAGCAGTAGTGGCACTGGATCTGAGGATGCAACATCATTTTCTGTTATTGGTTTGTTAAATACATATTTCACTGGTTCAGTAGTCAAACGCATGGTATCCAGCTGTGTGGACATGTTTATAACTCCATGAAAAATAGGTTCACAAACAAAATTTCAAATGCATTGTTTTTTTATGCCTAAAGGGGAAAAAAAAAACTCAGGAAACCATGACTGAGGTTCTCATAATTCATGCACAAAAGCATTAAGATATGATGGGGCTTGATTATTCAAGACTTTGTATGTGATGGGAAGGACTTTAAAATTAAGCTCTGGATTTAACAGGAAGCCGATGAAGAGAAGCCATTATGGGAGAAATAAGCTTTCTCTTTCTAGTCCCTCCAAGATTCGTAACAGTTACTGGAAGCCAAGGTAATGACATCTAAAGTACAGTAAGACTGATTACAGTAGACACCATGTTTCCAAGATTTTCAGTACAATAACCTTAAAGAATAATGTACACACTTCCTATGGACTTAAGAACAGGCAACATCTGTAGTTTGTGTTTTAGCTAATTTCCAGACAAATACTGGCCTGAAAGTGTGCAATCACTGAGAAGAGAACTGAACGAAAGCAGATGTAATTGTCAAACTTCAGGAATAACAGGAAATGGCTCTAAAAATTGATTTTCACTTGTTCAAATCAAATTAATCTTACTGTGATAAAATCTTTCTTCAATCACTTAAAGACTGAACTTGTATTTTTCTGTGCTCAAAACAATCTGTTGCACTTTCTGGAACAAGGCTCATAATAAATCTAGAGAAACTGACAGCATACGAACTTGGCAAGAGACACAGAGAGACTAATCCATCCATCCATCCATCCATCCAACCCCCAGCTGTCATAGGGGAAACGGCAGGATACACCCTGGACAAGTTGTCAGTCTATTGCAGGGCAATAAAATAAGCCATCATCCTTAATTTTTTAATTTCAGCATCTTTTGCACCACCCTGTAAGGCAACAGCAATAGCCACATCACGACAAAAAAATACTTTCCTTCCCTTAAATGTAATTACGTGCTGAATATTTGAAAGTGCTTTTCCATGAATATTAGACGGTCTGGTGAAAAAGCGGCAAATCCTTCACCTTATGAATAAAACTGGAAAAATGGAACAAACTGCCTCAGTGGAATACCATTAGTCTGAAATCAGTGGAAGCTATGTTCCTCGGGGTACTGTATAATAATACCATATGTCAAGTTGTGATAAGAAGGAAGCAATAGGCACACCCATTAAAACTAATTGAGAAGTAGGATAAAACATGCATCGGGGTGTGCCCGTCTCTTTCTGTCACATATACACAAAAGAAAAAACTATTTTGCTCTGCAAATCTCTCACTTCGGTCCCTATATATTTTCCTCTTTTCATTTCTTTTCCTTGTACGGACGCCACTTTCAAACCCCCAACCGAGCAGCACTTTCAAAGTTCTCAAACTCCAAATACTCCCTTGCTTCCCTTAACAAAACCTTTCTCTACCTATCATCATTTTTGCTTAGACCCCAGGAGTACTGAACAATAAATCTCAGAGTGCAAGCTGAAATCCACTTAGTGAGTTCAAATTTGACAAAGTGAAGGTTGCTGGAGCTAAACTAATTTCCATGGTAATAAGGAGAGAGGCAAAGTGGTGTAAAAGTCATAAATGTCACAAAATGTATTTATTAAAAAAAAAAAGAACAAAAATAATCACTAAATTCTGTCACGCATTTATTTATCAGCTTGTTGCTTGAGGGGTGGCAGCCGATCCCAAGATGCACTGGGTGAAAAAAAAAAAAAAAGACAACAGTCCAGAGATGTTGGCATTGATGTGATTATAAACAAAAAGTATACTGTACACTTAGTCTTGACTTGTAAATGCAATTTAGAGTTTTTGTCAGGGTTTTGAATTGTTGACCCAGTGTTTTGTATTTTTGGACCTTTAACTTAATTAATTGCCTTGTGAAAAGACAGCCAAAATATTATTTTTTAACCATATTACCAGCTGCGTGTCACACTCTCTCTCCTGCTCTCTTTGGGCTGGCAGAAGAAGAGCTGCAGCAGGAGTGCTCTCTGGGTGCATGCGTGTGTAAGCTGCTGTCATGCACAGAGGTAAACAGTGTGTCAAAGGCCCTAAGGTCCGAGCACTAAACCCTCAAAGACTTGAATGACATCACCTGCACACGCAGTGGGAGAGGTGTACTGTATGACTTCAAGAGGTGTATAAATAGAAACGGGACAGCACTTTGGGACTCGCTTGTCTATTACCGTGGCAACAGCGAAACATGTTCTGCTGCCATTATGGGTTTGGAAATGTCAAATAAATGTACTTGAATTGGTTGTCAAAACAACGTAATTGGGGGCTAATTTAAAGAAACAGTTGATGAATAGGCTCAGTCTGTATATTAATATGCTTTTTCAAATTTAAGATTATTTTTATTTTAATGACAGGGCTAGTTGCTCTTTCCTTACTTGTTTACTTTTGTTAAAATTCATTTTTCCCTGGTTGCCCAGTGTTAATATCACCATGAGAAAGGTTGCAGAAAGAGTGAATAAAGGGCTCTGCAAGAGAAAGCTCATGCTCTTTACAGTTCAATAGTGGGACAGACCTAATCTCTCAGAGACTTAATGTGTCACAAAGATATGTCTATTATGCATGGATGTGAAAAGCATGTGTATGAAAAGTCTTCAGGTTAATTCTAAATAGTTCACATGTGTGGATACGTGAGTGTCCACCTTCCTAACAGCTTTATCTTTGGGCTGTGGGACACATCCATGGAAGCAGAGTGAGAGCATGCAAACTGACCAGAAGATTGAAACTAGAGCCTTGTTGTTGTGAGGGAGCAGAACACTGCTGTGCTGCCTGACCAGGACTGTGTTCGTCATTCTACCTCTGTCACATAGCACATATGAGCCTTTCCCACAGGGCCTGACTCCTAAAAATAAACTGCTGCACATGTCACGCATTGACTCAAGGGCCATTTTAGTACCTGTCTTCTCAGGGAAAAAAAATTAAATAAAATAAACATGCTCATCCCCTTCCCACCTATGGTTCTGCTTTTTTTTCTACCAATCTCTCTTTCCACTCCATTCTTTTCAGCTTTGTGCTGGGTTTGTACTTTGCAAGTACAGAGTACGGTGTTTCTGTCACTGGGGAGTGTCAGCATGTCTCTTCACTTGATATGCATTAGATTTTCCACACTTTCTGGTAGTTACCTGATTCCAACTCAATGTGCTGCCAAGGGAAATTGAGTCCTAAGGCCAAAAGACAGAGAAGTTTTTGGCAGCTTTTTAAATTCATTACAGTATTCTCGTGTGGTCTCGGTGGAGCTTGCCTTGCAACACAAGGCCATGGAGGTGTGTGTTATAACAATATACAGAGAAAGGAAAGTATAGCAAACCATGCTGCCACTGCAGTGCAGGAGCTGTTCACTTTGCCGGCCACTAATACAACCTGCTAACTTCTATCAATATGTGCAGGGGAGCAGTAATACAATAAACTCATTCATGCCTCAGCCTCGTATTATACGAGGAATTCAGGGTTGATAGTTGGAAACTTGTAATGTTTGTATTGAGAAACTGATGGTCCAATAATTCTGCTAAGTTGGGTAACTATGCTGTGCTGTTTTTTTTTTTTTTCTCACTGCCGGTTTACTCCATGAATGACATGCTGCTGGTCAGTCAGTCAGTCACTTTGGTCCAGAATAAAATATTCTAATTGGCAGATTAGCATTGAAACTTACTGAGCACTTTCATGCTTCAAAGATGCAAATCCCTTTTGGTTTTAAAAACCAGTATGAACTTCCCACTGACACTATGCTTAGGAATGAACTCCACAGCAGCCACACTGGTAGAAAGTATTCCAGTCTTTTACACCTTTATAGAACTGGAGGCTCAAATGTTCAAAAGAACTGTCAGACAGTGTAGCAGAACCAGTACAGTGAATTTATTAATGATTTTTTTCTGAGTATAGGTCAAGTTACATGACACAAACTGGCATATTTTTATTCAGACTCCTGGCAAAAGGCAACTACTTTATAATTTGGCACTTCATTATTTTATCGACTATAAATCCATGCTCAAGGACATATGGTATCCTTTGTACTTTTAACTCAGATCAGCAGAGGAAGGCTTTCTCTCAGAAAGCAGATAGGTATTGTGTTGTTATACAAAGACCTGGGTGAAATACCAGCCCAACGCTGCAAAAAGGTAACAAAATCCAATTACCAGCATGGAGAAAGCTCACTAATTAAAGAGTTAACTTGTTTGAAGTGTACAAAAACCTTTGGACAAATCTGCTTTTTCTTTCTTTTCTAAGCCCTTGACCTCTATTTGTGCTAAGCTAAGCTAATATGCTTCCACCTACGGGCAGCATTCTGTTTCAACACGCCCACACACACCTGCATGTTTGAATTGCGGCTTGCTTCTAAGGTTATATAACCTATGCTGGGTAGTATGTGTAATCAACAATAACTGATCACACAATCAAATATTAGACTGACTTTAAGAAGTTTGTAAAGTCACCTTTGTAAAATCTTGCTCTTGGGTATTTTTTTACTGTTAACTTGTATACATTGTGTTTCCCCACTAGAATATAATTTTGCTGCCCCCTAGCAGCAGTAGACCTATGCAATGCATTTAAACAAAGATTTTCATCTCACTCAAGACAGCCCTTAAGACCGTTTCCCAAAATGTCCTATTTCTTTACTCTCATGCATTTCACTGTCTAGTTTGTGTTATGCAAATCATCCTGTATTCCCTTGCTGCTGAATTGTGCAATAAAAATGCTCTCACTTTGCCAAGCTTATGTGCTGCAAACCAGCTGACTGCTTCAGCTCTGTTTAGATTGCTAAACTTTACTTTCCCAGAAGACCTCACCTGATGTAACTGATTTAAACGATGTCGGTCTGAGGCAGCTTTAGTGTCCACAAAGAAGAGAAAAATTATGTGTTTTCCAATATTTGCACAGAAACGGTTCAGCATTTTATTACATGCCCAATTCCCAGTTGTTCTGAAAAATGGTTTTAATCTGTACTTCTTGGCTGCACCATATCCCAAGGAACAACAGGAAGAGAGAATAAAGTAACGTGGCAGGTGATAAAGGAGGTGTGCTAATCAGCTGCTAGCTGACGACTACATTATACTCGCTAGCTATATAATCTTCGTCAAAGCTTTATTTCCCACAGTGCTACGAGAGTGCAGCTTCTATTTTTCAGTTAATTTGCATACTTTTCAGGAAGACAGCTCAGTTAGTAGTGGACAGCTTTTGTAAGAAGGCAATTATCCATAACGTAAAAACCAAAGGGTGTCAGTAAACTGTCACTATCAGTTGTGCGCTGACAATTTTCTAATGTGTCAAGCTGTCTTTCTATATTTCAGTTCTGAATTGAGTAAAAGCTCACTCTAGTGTCCAAAACACAGTTTCAGACATTGGTTTCAGCTTGGGTTTTGTGTCTACAATGAAGCAGAAGCTGAAATATTTACCCCACTGAGAACATTGATTGGGCTTTGTGGAATATTGAAGATACTGACGTATTTGACACTTTCTTAGAGATGAAATATCAACCATTTTTATTACTTGCTGTGCATTTTACATAAACTGCCATTTAACAGTGGAGAATGATGCAGCTCTCTCTCTTTCAGTAGCTGGTGTATGTCTACACACCAGATATTTCCAAATACTTCGCCCTGAATCCTGGTAGGAGGACCACTGGTTTTAGCCTAAGTGTACACTCTGCCTGGGTTGATGGATTGTTAGCTCTGTGTGATAGTGGACAACCATTGCTGCTTACTTGTGGGTCTGCCTTCAGTTTTCTGCTTGTTCTACTGGGTTGAGATCAGGGAACTGACTGAGCCGATGAAAAATATCCACTCTTTGGCTGCTTGTGCAGTTTACTTTGGGCTGTCTGACCATTTTTGCAGCATTTGGTTGAATCTGAGCAAAGAGTATACCTCTGTACACTATTCTATCAGCTGTCACATCATCAATAAACACAATTGGCCTGGTTCCACTGGCGACCATACATGTTCATACCATAACATTGCCCCCGCTTCATTTGTCAGATGATGTGGTAAGCTTCAGATCATGAGCTGTTTCTTTCCTTCTCTATACTTCCCATCACTCTAGTTGTCTTCTGTGATTTTTCAGGCATTCCTTCTTTTTATGAATGCACCCAATTGTTGATTTGGTCATTCCTGAAGCTTTTTGTGCTATTTCTTTGATGGTTTTGTATTGGTTCTTCAGCCTGTATTGAATGGGGGACTATGTAAAAATGGCTGTAATTCCTAAAGGGTTTATGCTATGCTTTTGAGAAACTCCTTGAAGGCCAGCCTTTCAACTTTAATTCAGTGGCATCTTGATTGATTAGAACCCACTGGGGCGATGTACAAAGGAAAGCTTTATTTTTAGATACTTTGATAATTGGAGATGCCATGGTCTATTTGTGGTCTTAGGAATGCATCCATGCATATTTTAGTAGCCTTTAGTTAACAGCAATTGTTGAACTGTAGCTTGTCAACTGTAGACATGTCAGGGATAAGTTATAACTAATTAATGAAGTTACTGCTGTTGTGCCACATACAGAAATACATGCAAATCTCGTGCTCTGAAGACACTTCTGATTCAGGTTGCTGTCTGATGCTGCAGGTAGCTCAGATTAAAGACTCACAGAAACAGCTGGAAGCAACAGGTAACTTCAGCTCCTGTTAACATTTTGTCAAAACACTGATTATGACCATTACTTTCAAGTCTTGTTAATCTGATTTGTCACAGACTCGGTCTCCATACAGCTAAAGACGTTACTGTAAAACTTATAAAAACTTAAATCTCTAATAGTTGTAGGGCAAAGTGAATGAGGGGAACCTCAAAACACATGAAAGACATTTGGTGGGGTATGTGTTCACCTCCAGCTAGCTAAAGAGAGTGTTTTAAACTCTATGATGTTAATGGACGAGTGTTTTTTTTTCCTCTTATTGCTATTTTTTAGTGAGCTGAGGAGAGACAAGTGCAGTTGTATTTTTGTTTTGCAGCATTCAAAGCTATACACAGTAAGTGTGACCAGGATTACTGCCTATTATTTGCTGAATAGTGACCATGGTACACATTTAACCATGAAGCCAACATTTGGATGCCATCAGATTAACAGAAGGAAGTCAGTGTCTCAAAGATGCATGTCTTAAGGGCTTTTGTTTCAACAACAAAGGCAGCATCAAATACATAAATCCCACTATTATTTGTAGCATGGGTTTCTTTTCCCTTCCTTCTCCTCTCTATTTTGTCACCTGCATGTTCTACCACTTCCATTAACTTACTGTCTTTTTCATTCTCTTCAATCTCTTCCCCTTTTCTTCAATTTTATACTGTCATTCTTTCTGTCCTCTTGAGTTCTGTCTTTCTCTGTCCCGCTGCCATTGAAGACTGGTTAGCTGACAGATGTGTGTAGAGAATGGCTTCTGACAACTCAGGCATTTCTCTCATCTGTCCTCTTTGACACCTGAGTTTAAGAGAGGGGGAGAGATGGAGAGAAATGCAGTGAGATCACGGGAGAACCAAAGAATCAAAGTGAGGCTACCAGACTACTTCAGAGGAAAGCCTTTTGCATTCTGTGGTCAACCTGGCTCTGTTGTCATTAGGAATTACCTATTATTTACCTTGTCTTTGTATTTATATACAGCCACGGTAAAAATAATACACCATCTTTCACTTCTAAGGTTTGATCCTTGTCCTTAGGAGGTCTTGAATTTAGGTAAATACAACCTCAAATAGACAACAACAACTGATGGCATAATACAATGTGTCATTTAATAACCTCATCATTCAGTAGCTTGGAGAAGCACCTCTAACAGCAATAATTTCAAGTAAATGTTTTCTGTATGGCTTTATCATCTCTCACATCATTGTAGAGGAATTTTTGCCCACTCTTCTTTACAATGTTGCTTAAGTTCATTGAGGATTGCAGGTGTTTGTTCATGCACAGCTCTTTTAAGGGCAATTGCACTGCCTTGATTCTTTTCTTTTTCAGCCATCCTGTTGTAGATTTGCTCCTGTTGCATGACATAACTTGGGCCAAGCTTTAGAATGATGGACTTCAAATTGTGTGGGAGTGGCCTTAAAACTTTTCCCAGATTGATAGGCAGCAATTGCTTTTCTAAGATCACTGGTGATGTCCTTTCACCTCAGCAGTATGGTTGAAACACACCTGAATGGTCTATACCTGCAAACTGTAAAACTTCTGCTTTTATAAAGGTGGTCACACCTGCTGATCATCAGCTAATCACATGCATTTGGTTAGCAACATCTGGTTACTGGCTGCTACTTGCCTTCTTAATTCCTATGGAAGCAGCGATGATGTAATGCCCTGATCCATAAAACTTTAGAACTGAAACAGGGTGTACTTTCTTTTCACTGTGACTATATTTACTTTCTCATTCAGTCAGTGTAAAGTTATTAAACAATTTTAAATTCTTCAATTTTTCTTGTAAATAACTAAAACAATGTATTTAAAATGTTTATATGGATACAGTTACTGCATACAAAATAATGTATAGATTGATAGATAGATCCCAAGTCTACTCTAGTCCTCAATTTGAAACCTTTGTGCCAGCTGTGTTTCATGTTGTGAGAAGTTAACAGTCCAGGGAGTTAAGGTCCAGTGATTCAGACAGGCTCTCATTATTCTGGAATGGGCCAGAGGAACTGAGTGGATGACCTGCATGTTCTCGGTGCTGGATAAGAGGGTCAGAGATTCTTCTCCAGGCTTGTAATCAAAACCCGTTTTGTACGCCCACTAAATTACAACACTTTGCTCTGCCAACTAGTTTGATACTTTGTGTGTGTGTGTGTGTGTGTGTGGAAGGAGAAGTGTGAATATGTCTTTAAGAATACGTACATTTGATTTAAGGAACTCAGGGAACTCACACCCACTCCTTTAGCAGTCGTCTAGATTTGTTTACGTGCGTGATTTCCAGAATCCACTAAGGTGCTGCTCTTGCCATGCTCTCATCCCGTTTGAATCGTGACATGAATATTGATGCAGATTCACTTCCTCACAGCCATGTTTACATCACAGAAGATGTCAACCACTGTCTCTTTAATCTACAATTTAAATGTTTTCAATTGCTTTTAAGTGTGCAGCCCAGCTGGTTTAATCACAATAGATATGACAAACTTTAAATGGATAAGACTGTCTCTTCTAAAGATATCAACACTTCACACAACAGCCTTTTGACTGAGATATAGTGGTTGGTAAAAATGAACTCTACCATTGTAATATGAATGGACATGCATGGTGACCTTTATTACTCCCCTCTGCACAAAACATTAAATGACTGCAACAACTGACGATGCAGTTCTGTCATTAAGTGGCTTCTTTTAATTGAAGTCAGGTGAATGTACTACTGTCCCCTGCAGACAACTGGTTAGTACAGCTGCTGTTTGCTTAGGTGGCTATCTATCCAGCTGGTGCTTTAATTCTTCAGCATGTGTGTTTTTCCTCATAAATCTAGGCTGGTTCCAACTAATTCTGACTACTTTAGCCATTTTCTGTAATTATCCAGTTTTAGTTTTCTCTAGTGATAACAATATGGCGGTTTGATCAATACAAAAGAAAATACATGATGTGATTAATCAAGCACTATTCTCCATGGAAAAGAATTACATGAATCACATAGTTGGAATCACTGGTATAGGGCCAAACTCATGCAGTTCCTTAAATTTCTTATAAAAATATATTGTTACAATGTAAAATGTGAAGAGTCTGAGTCTGTCTTTAGGCTTTCTATTCTGACTGTGCTGCCTTTACAGGCAACTCTGAATTACGTTCAGTTAATTACAATTATTATGTCCATAATGACAATATTATGTATTTAATTATAATGCAAAAAGAAAAAAAAAAAAAAGCAGAGTACCTCACAGGGAGAGACTGAAAGCCTGATAACCATCATGTGTTTATTTATTAAAACGCAGTACTGAATTTACGTTCATTAGCACAGCACTAATGAGAACACCCTGTTGTGTACGCTGGTTCTTTTAGTCAGGGTGTGTGTAAGCATTGCATGTGAGGGCACACATGTGCTTTCACCCAGTATGCCATACATCACATACAGCACATACGATGTGTGTATGAAAATAGGTACACACATGTGTTTATGTGCATGTTTTTTGTTTTGTTTTTTTCACCCCATCCCATTTTTAATTTATGGTAATCAGTGTCATTGGACGTTGGACAAATTTTGAATGAATGTTTTATCCCAATCATCGTCATTAAAGAGAAGCTGATACAATGGAAGCTATCACAGCATCATAAAATGCCCAGCTGACGGTCTTCCCCTGTCCCGCAAATGTAAATAAATGTTCTCAATTTGATCTATTCAGTAATTTCCAAGCAAACGTCAGGACATCAAGCAATAATTAGCCGAAACAGCTGTGAGACTATCAAATAACAAACTGAACCCTGATTATTGGTCATTAATTAGTCACAATGGAATTTTTGACAGGCAATTTGACACGTGAAGCTTCCCTGTGTAACCATTAGTGCACTGTCTAACTTTTTCATCAGCAGAATTACAGTACGCTTTCCTCAATCTTTACCACACTGTATGTGTGTAAAGCCATTTGAATTGACAGGCCCTTTCTAGCACGAATGACATTGACTCTGACAGGAGGGTGTATTACAGCTTTGAAATTATGGGTCAGCTATATAACATGAGTGATGCAAAGAATTGATTTAGGTTCACCTTGCTTTATCTTACCTTACTTTAAATTAGTTCATGAGAAATGGTCAGCAAAGTAAACGTTATCAGCATGCTCACAGAAAGATTCTTATGTAACTTTTTTTTTTCTTCGAGTGCTTCTCCTTGAAATATGTTTCTTTTTCTTCTTTTTGTCAGCAGAGCACATGCAGTACAACATGAAAACAAAACCCACCTGCAATTAAGCGAAACAAGAAAATGATCATCAATCATCACAGTAAATCTCACCTGAGGGGTCAGAGCTGACCCTATTTCTTATAAACTTTCTATTTTCCTACCAGTTTTAGATGTTCCGCTCATTTCCCTTTTAATTCCTGACTCAGGGGTTTTAGTGCTGGGCCCATATGAAGCTCCTATTAGAACAGACTATAATTTTTTTTTGAATGGGTTTCTGTCAGCCATTTTGTAGGGCTGAGTGGTCCAGGAGGTATACCTCACGCATTAGACCATTGTCCTCCTGCCATCTTTTTTCTACTGACAGGATCCTGTGTCAGTAAAATACAGCTAATAAGTCTGAGCTGCTCTCTCATTTAAATAGCATCTGCTAAAAGAAAAGTTTTCACCCCATTAAGCTCACTGAGGATTAAAGTGTCTTTGATTAAATGCTGCTCAAAACACGTGTTTGCGGTTTGCGTACCCAACACTTTTGTGAAGCAGATGGTGCACCGACAAACAGAGGCTTGCATTTCAAAATTATTCATATGTAGCGTTTGTTTCTTTTTGTTCAAAGTTTAAAAAAAAAAAACATTTAGTGACTATTTATTTGTGATGTCATTTGTGCACAAATAAAAATAATGCAATTTTAATCTTAGAATGTACTTATACAACGCACAGCAGAAGAGACACCCCAAGTTTCTATTCATAAATACTAATTGAAATTAGTGCTTTAACTCTCTCTTATATAGTGATTTGGAATGAAACCTTGTTATTACTCCTGAGCAAATGAAACATACTCTTTGGCTCTTCAAATAATTTTTAGATGGATACACAAGTAAATGAGTAGCGATCTAAAAATTCTGTTCACTTTCCAGAGCCCGGAGAATGGGAACATACAACCACAGGGAAACTGCACTAAAGTTAATACAGCACAACGTGAATTACTCTAGCAGAGCTTGAACAGTAAGTTTGTTTGTGTTTCCGAAGGCAGATGAAATGATACTCTTTTTCTCCCCAAGGGAGGCAAGAATTCCTGAGAGAGACAGAGAGAGAGAGAGAAAGTGGGGGTGGTTTGTGTGTGTGTGTGTGTGTGTGTGTGTGTGTGTGTGAGTGTGTGCGTGGAGGGGGTGTTACACCATACACATGAGAAACTGATAGAGATTTCAGTAAGGGACGATGGCTTTGGATGACCTGTATTCCACACCTCAGTGTTAAGTGTCCCTAATCATCACTCTACATACTGTTAAGCCCAGAGATGATTAGTGCATTTATCACCTCTATCGCCTGTGTAAAAAGCAGTCCAATTCAAATGAGCTGTCTGCCTTAAAAGAAACAAAAACAGTTATTGTTACTAAAAACAAAGCAGGAAGCAGAGCGAGCCAAACTTCCTCCACAGCTAGTTCTGATCCGTAGATGCAGGACATGCTTGGGTGCTAAAATGTAACAGTTACTTTTGCACACAGGTGATTCAGGCATCGGATATTTTCCCCTTATGAGCTGATTATTTCAAACTGTGTGTTCTGTCACAGGAAATTGGGATGGGCATGTGTGCATTTTACTTGTAGCCATTTAAACACGTTATGCACCTTCTTATTTGTATATATTGGGACGGTGTCTTTTAAATATGCTTATCCACGGGGGGCGGGGGGGGGGGGGGGGGCAGGAATGGTATGAGCAGGAACTCCCTCAAACTGCTTTGGAAGAGCAGTGGTGTAAATTGGTTGCTGATTTGTATGTATAATTAAATTAAACCCCTCTTTTATCTGCTGAAGTAAAAGGCAATTGTGCAAAATGTAAACATAGTTAAGCATATGATTCTTCTATGAAATCTTATAAAACTGTAATGATGATGGATGTAATTTACAGCAGTTCACTGTTGAAATATGTGTGTAATTTTAACATAATTTAATGGCAGCTGGAACCTTTTCTGCTGAACATTGTTTTTCACAGTTTTCTTTAGACTGTAGTTTCACAGCGTTGCTCTGATGTGGTATTTGACTGCATTGCTAATATTTCATTTGAAGTTGTACTGATCTAATATTTGGGTGGGCTGTGCTCTAGTTCAGAACAAAAGCAACAGGAAAACATGGAGCACAAAAGTCCACAAACACAACAGTTCTGGGGGTCTACCCGTCCCGCAATGGAGGCGACACAACTCTGGAGGCTGGTGGAGATGCTCTGGGAACTGGTGACGAAGGCCGACAGTGGTGAAGGAGAAGGAACACTTCATGAACATAACGCAATAGACAATTTATAAAAGGGAGGGAATATTTATACTGGGGAAGACGCAAGTGACTGGAACTAAGAAAGAAAACTAAACTCAAAGAGAAAATAATGATACAATTTAAACTTTAAACAACAATCTGCTTTATAGTATTTATTTTGAGGCAACATTATCAAACTTTCCAAGTATTTTCTGTCAGGTTTGAGCAATGAGTCTGTACATCCTGCTTTTTGCTGTCTCAGTGAGTATAAAAATTGCAGTTATGGGACTGTCTCCATCCATTCACCTATTAAGGTTGGTCTTGTTGTCCCTGAATAACTACTGTATTATTAGAATCCACTGCCAAAATGCCTGCCAAGTGGCAAAACTTGCTTTTGCTAGTGAATTTTATCAAAGGCAGCAATTTCTGGTCTGGAATTTGCATGATTTTATAGCCTTTAAGTATGATATTGTTAAACCATCCATCTGGTATTTTAAATATCAGGGAAAATATTCCCCCAAAAGTCCAGAAAGTATGCTCTCCAGCTGTCTCAAATGTAATATGTGACAGATGTTTGATAGGAGCTTGAAATTTTGCTATGGCCTCCAAATCCAGCTGTCAGTAAATGGCCTGCCATCAGCAGTACCGTACTGATGAAGACATAGCAAATAGGACCAGTCAGATGAGTGTGTGAGCTAGTAAACTCATTTTAAAGAAGTTTTCATCAAAGACCCCCCCTCTGCGCCCCCCATTCAGGGAGGTATTGGATGTAAACCCATCTGAACTCAATTTACTTCTCTTTTGAAGCTGTCATGTAAATCTTTGTGATGTGAGGTATAATCGTGGTGTGCTATGTGGTTATGAGATCTTGAGGTGTTATTTTATATACTTATCTGTAACGTGATCACAATATTTGGTTTTAATGTGGCATGGAAAGTGTCGCATAAAATCCAGATTTATTATATACTACTCTGGCTGTTTGGTCTGAGTTCAACTTTTATTAACTCATCGAGTGAGTGCTAAAATACCCACTTATAATAAGGTTTTCCATGGTTGGAAGGAAAATGTTGACATAAATGCTTTCATCATTAAAATTATCAGTTATATAAAGCATCCATGAGGCCACTTTTGGTCATGTGAACTGGCTTGTTAATCTAATAAGCCAGTTGTCAAATGATATTCCCAGTCAGTAGCCATGGCCTTCAGTGAATCCCTTTTTTCTCTTTTTTGTTCTTCTCCTTCTTATGTTCCAAGACTGTAGCAGTTGCTAAATGTTACTGAAAAAAAGAAGAAGAACAAGTTGCAGGGAGCTAAAACTCCCTGCGGACCCAAGATGTCAGCCAGATATCAGAACCAAGATGAAAAAGCCTTTGTTCTTCACAGCAACATCCACTTTTTCAAGTTCTTAAGCTTTGTTTGGGCTCTGGGCCATTAGGTAGGGAAACACAGCGTCAGGTATGACAAAGAGGAAGCCCTCACTTTGAATGATTTCACCAAGCAAGTTGAAGTAGAACAGCAGTTTCATATATTTTGATGCTTTAACTTTCACCCCGAAGGTCATTTCACTTTGTAGGTGCTTGATCCAGCTGGATTTTCCTTTTAAAACAAGGCGCCTGCTGAAGAATGATCTCTTATGGCAAAGAAAATATTTTGTGTGTATGCATCCAGTTGCAATAGGTTATAATTATGAGTTGTTCCTGTTCTTAAGAAAATTAAAATGTCTTCAGGGATCTCAAGAGAATGTGGTTAGTTGACCACATTCTGATATTGTGGAACCAATGACACATTATGATCAACTACTACCCCAATTTCAGGGATTGATTTGCCTGACCACAAAGATGAGCTTGGGCCCAGAAAGGATGGCGACCTTTCTGGATCATGCTCTTTGCATTACAGCACTTAAACCTGCATTTGTGAACTGTGTTTCCAGAAGTGTTCTTGGACCCATGCAGTGAGTTCCATTACACAATCAGAGATTTCTCCGGATTCTCCAAACCTTTTGATGATACTATGGATTGTAGATGATATTCAAGAGATATTCAAAGTTTTCACAGTTTTCTGTTGAGAGATGTTATTTTGAAATTGTCCTACAATTTGTAGATGAAATTCTTTGCAGAATGGTGGACCGCTGCCCATTTTCCTTCTGAGAAAAATGCCTCTCTAAGATGCTCCTTTTATACCCAATCATGTTACAGACTTGTTGCCGGTTAACCAAATTAGTTAACTAATGCTCCTTCAGCTGTTTCTTGTGTTTAATAAATGTTTAATACAACTTTTTTTTTCCAGCATTTATTTTTCATGAAATAGTAAAATGCCTCAGTTTAAACATTTGATATGTTTTCTCTGTTCTATTGTGAATAATAAAACATGGGTTTATGAGATTTGCAAATCATTGCATTTTGTTTTTATTTATATATTTAAATACACAGCATCCCCATTCTTTTGGAAATGGACTTGTAAATTCAATTTTCTAAATTCAAAAGACTTTTTTTTTTTTTTTCCAAGTGCAAGGAGATCAGCTCTTAGCCACTGTACAGCCGGGCTCCTCCCCTGGGGAATTTTCTAGAAGGTTGGCATTCTGTTGCCACTTTAGCCGTGTCATGATTTACCTTTTTCACAAACGTATTGAAGCAAGAATTATTTACATGGAAAAAGTAGATTTGGGCCCTCCAAAATTTCTGTTGTTGCAACCGGTTGTTGTACCATGGTTTCAAATGCAAAACTTGTATTTCCACATTCATTTGAAAGACCTTTGGACAATCCTTCAGTCAACTCAATGTCAGTATAAAGCTAGATCACACACTCAACTTAGGTCAAGTGTTTCATTGCTGTGCATGGTAGACCTCGGCTGTCCTGAGCCTGGCCTCTCTCCTCTCATTTTCCTTTTTTATTAACAGTTTTCTTTGCATTGTCTGAATATGACAAATCTAACCTGGATGAGTATATCTGCTCATCTTTGCTGGTGGTGCCACTGTTAGGAGGATAAACAGCAGTAGATCGTCTGCACTAAACATGCTCTCACTTTTGGAAATATTCCATTTAGTTTAAGACAGGAAGCTGTCTGGAAAGAATGAGACTCCACTTGTTCCTACATAGGTGCAGTTGGACATCACACAGAGTCAGTACTACAGAGGTGGCAGGTTAAATGTTGTTTAATGTTTGATCCAACTGCCATGGACATCTGGCCTCTCACACACAGCTCCTTTTTGTAATGCCTATAAAGTACAGGGTTGCAGTGCAAAGATGATTGAATGGATATGCATGACATTTCATTATCATAATACTTTATGATTATGATTAATAAGAATGACTTTAAATAAGACCTTAAAACCTCATTTCCTGAGCTTTGCTGTTTCTGTACTGTACATTAGTAAGGTATAGTGCAGTCCCAGTGAATCACCCAATACAGGAGATACTGTATACTGAGGTGTGGTGGCCTGCAATAAATCAAACATTTTGAAAATGATTAAAAAAAGATACAAAAATTACAATATGCACTGCAAACTTCTTTTTGGTAGCTGCCTGAATTTCCTTCTAGTATCCTTTATTTGAAAGAAATCCGAAAAAGATTACAGAAAGAAGGTGATAGAGACAAACAGTGGGGTTATTTGTATTTATTGTGACCTTCCCAAATCAAAAAAAATCCACAAGAAGAAATATTTGAAATGTTGTAGGCTGAAGGAACACTTCATATTTTTAATGTGGAAAACACTGGCAGGCAATTGATTGCTGTTTGCTGTGGCATTACAAACGGAGAAAGACGTGATTAAAGTCTTGTATCGAATCCCTTTGTTGCTGACATGGAGAATATTACATTTCCAGTTTACAAATTAGCGTTATCCCTTTGAAGTAACAAAAAAAAAGATTTCATGATCAAAAGGGAGATTAATTGGTTTCAGCCATCTTAAGAAATTCTCATTAAGGGGAACTTCTGTGATATTAATTGGTGTAGAAGTTGTCCGTTAACATTTCAGTTTTATACCGTCAGTCATTGTTCCAACTGTTTTGTCAGGATCTGAGACAATAATATTACTCCATCTATTGGGATTGTATAATTTGCTGTATAAAGCCAGATCAGGTGAAGGCTGGATCATATCCATCTGTAGAGCTGCTGAACTCTTTCTGTCAAGCATTTGTTTTCTCTAAACAACTATGACTTGCTTGGAAAGGCCTCTAGTTATAATACATAAAATGTGGTGAATGTGGGTGGCTCTGAGTGCTTGGCAATAACACGTTCGGGATAAAGGATGTGGCAGTGGAGACCTTGGTGTCCAAATGGTTATAAAAATGACTGCACAGATCGATATCGACGGAAAAACAAGCAGGCTCCACTTTGGCATATCATATGGCAATAGTGATTACTTAACAAAGCAGCCTTTACATTATAAACTACTAGAACTTCATTAACTCATATGAATACAGTTACTGGATTTCATAAAGTACATCTATTTAACTGTTTATTAACACAAATATCTAATCAGCCCGTCTCATGGCAGCAAATCAGTGCATTTGGGTTTGTAGACATGGTCGAGATGACCTGCAGAAGCTCAAACCACCATTGGTGCCAGAAACTGCTGATCTACTGGGATTTTTCTTTATGGCCATCTCTATGAATGCAACAACTGTGTGATGTTTTCATCTCAATATGGACTAAAATCTCTGAGGAATGTTTCCAGCACCTTTTTGAATCTATGCTACAGAGAATTATGGCAGCTCTGAAGGCAAAAGGATGTCCAACCTGGAACTAGTAAAGTGTAACTAATGAACTGACCAGTAAGTGTATTTCACCATGGTCACCGTGTAGTTTTCAGGGAAGCAGTCACTACACCATTCCAAGAAACTCTTCCTAAAACCACAATCTGCCAGTGTTTCAGTGTTTCACAGAATAAGCACATTCTTAGCTGAGTTCACTGGCTTTAGCATATTTAGCTTTATAATCTTTAGTAAATTTTTGTTTGTTTTTTTATTGTTTGTTTGGTTTTTGTTTTTGCTTTTTTTGTTTTTTGTGATGACCCAGACTGAATGATAACTGACAGTAACTGAAGTCTTAAGCAGGATATTTGCTGGCTACACTGGAAGCCCTAAAATAATTGGCCATTACCCCCAGGGGCTAAGACAGCAGGTTCGCTGATGGGTCCCCAGATTGTGTTAATCTAACCTATGTGACTCCAAGTTCTTTCTCCATACTTAATAATCTTATCTAATTCTTGACACGAAAGCAAATAAGTATATCTCCCCAAATATTGACCAAGTTCTCTGAAAAGAGACCTACTATGAATCAAAGGGGTTATTTCATATTCTTTGTTTAGTATGCAGATTAACTGCTATATTGTCTACAGAAAACTGTAATACAGAAAACTTTTGGATGTCCCATCCTCAACTGATCCATCTTTTCTGAAGGGCATCTATTTGAAATGGCTTTTTTTTCTCTTGTATATTCAGTAATGAATTTATTAGGAAATACACTGACCTTGGTTCAGACAGAAATAGTTTTTTTTTTCCTCTTAGAAACAAAAAGAATAAAGGGGGGAGAGGCAAAAGTAAAATACCTTCATCTTTCTTGAGCTAACCTCCCGGCAATACTGAATGTATAATATATTGTCAGCTAATATATTCTATAAAGGTTTTTTTTTTTTTTTTTTGTTGGACAACCTCCTTGCTTGGAGCTGGGAGGTTGAAGAGCAGAAGTCGATATTTCGTGATGTGAGAATTAATTTTTAAGCAGTATCTATTGAAAATTTGAATATAAACTGAAATGTGGGAGTTAAAGAAAGGAGGGGATACACCACCCACTTCTTCAGCAAAAGGTGTGTTTATCCTGCTTTATTAAGCCATTAGATGTGGCGTGTTGATGCACATCTATTTGGATATGCCAACATTAATTACAGACATCAATTCATTAATCTTCACAGTGACTTCAAGTTGCCCCATTGGTAACTGAGGCCCACCTGTTTCCAGTTGTAAAGATTGGATTAGAGTTGGGGATGGTGCTCGGTGAAGATATGGGTGTTTTTCTTTTGGCAAGGTTGAGAAACTGAACAGACTGTGTTAATCCCCCACGTCCAACCTCATTTAAATGGTCATTTATCACTCTGACTCTCACTTTGTGTAAGTCCAGAACAGCTTTAAGTATGGCATTGGTCATGCACTACACATGACAGATTATTTTTTTTATTGATAGTTCAATCCCTGAAAAGCATGAGCTTTCCTAGTATATCGCCATGATAACTTATGGTGTGAACCTAACCTGCTCTGGAGCAGGTTAGGTTCCAGATTAGAGATCAACAAGTATGAAATCACCACCTACTGACCAATCAATTCTTCAGAAAATAGCATCACTCTTTCTGGAAGATCCCTCAGACCTCTGTGGGCAGTTAGTAGGAAGGTCTAAAGTTTTTTAATAGTGTCTAATAACTGTGTATTTCCCTGATGAGCATCAGTAAGAAACAGATTCATAGCTGCGACCTTATTTCTTGATTTTATTTTTCCCTGCGGGCTGCAATTTTAGAAATTATGACTTAATGTATGATCCTAAAACTGGATGCCTATTTGTATTTCTTGATCTAATAGCAAGTTTGCATGTAGTCAATGCCTACGTTTGAATGCTGTTTTTTATATTTAGTCTTTACTTGCTCTTAGACTGTTAAACACCATTGAAGCTGCAGGTGAAAGAAAAACTAAAACCATCTTTTAAAAATTAATTTAAGGAAATACTCAGTTATAATCCATCAGATGCTCTTGTGCCTGAATGATGGCTCTGTAATATTGATGCCTGTTAACTCACACAGTCAGCACTTTTGCCAGCTTTCCTTCCTGCCTTCAAATAACCTAAATGTTGTTAATATAGCTGGACTGTTCAGTCTTAATGGACAGAGGATTTAAAGTGCACATGCATTCATGCAGCACTTTTATATTGAGTCTGTGCTTTTCCTCTCTCTCACTCTCACACACACACGCACTCACACCACTGCTTTGTCTGCAGCAGCTGTGTTGCTTTCAGTTTGTATCATGTGTTTAACCACTTCATAGTGTGAGCATGCAGGGGAAACTCTGGGTTAAGTTAGTGAGCTGATGGCCAGCTTCGTGTGAATGCTGATCCTGATTGTTGATGTTGGGATAAGTGAATCCAGATAACGGAAAGATATCCTGGGTATGCTGAGCTCAGGTATCAGTTTATTCTGGCCATGTTTATTGTGTATTACTGTTTGTAAGGACAGACAGAGGTAGACAAAGAAAGGAAGTAGAAGATAATGAGAAGTGAGTCAAAAGCAAACTATAAAAAACTGAGAAAAGTCACTAATGCTAAGCTATACAGTGCATTCTTTTCTACATTAGTTTTCTCTGATTCTTAGAATAGCTGCTGCAGTCACTAATTAGCATTAGACATGGACATCATTAGTAATTAAAAATAAAACCTAAGATTATTTTGCTTACTTCTAACTAATGAACACAATATTACTGGAACACATTAGGGCTCACAGGATCACAGCAGCCCTCATAACAGCATTGTTGAAATGCAGCATAATTTTCTTGTTAATGAAAAGGTTGGAAAGAAAAGTTGACAAGTTTATCTATAACAAAGAATATTAAAGGACTTGAGACAAAATGTTTCTGGCTAGTGAAGTCCAGTGAGGTAACAAGAGCTAGCTTCGCTAACGAGGTTAGTTCAACAATCAGGCATCAACTGAAGGCATTTCTGAACTTTAAATAGTAGCTGGGAATGAGATGATTATAAACAGGTAAGCTTGTTATCTGAAGATGGAAGGCAAGAACCAAGAAAAGTCTTTCCCCTGAAAAGTAAAGGTGAGGTTAATGCACTCACACACACATTCAAAGAGAGAGAGCAACAAGAAAGAGAGACAAATAGAAAAAGGTGAACCTGCACAGGAGGACTGGGAGACCACAACAGCGGGAAGGCTATCCATACCAGTGATAATTTATGCAAACATAAAGGAGTTAATTAGGAGAAAGGGCCTGCAATACAACAAGAAGAGAGAGAAAAAAGAGGAGAAGTAAGAGAAAGAAGTCCCAGTGCAGGAAAGTATTGACAGGTGTTCTGCTCCTGTAGAACACGTTGCAACCAGAGATGTCACCAACAGCTACAGGCTGAGACATCTGTCACCTGGTATTCTTCTGATACATCAATAGCCCCCCCCCCTTTTTGAAATCCACTGTCAGACCCTATGCTGGTGCAGTGGGTCCTGGGTTCCTCCTGGTGCACAACAATGCCCGGTCTCATGTGGCCAGAGTATGCATCCTGGAGGATGAAGTAATTGATATGATCAACTGGCCCCTATGCTCACCTGACCTAAATCCAATAGAACACCTCTGGGACATTATGTTTTGGTCCATCCGACACCGGCAGGTTGCACCTCAGACTGTTCAGGAGGTCAGTGATGCACTGGTCCCAATCTGGGAGGAGATTCCCCAGGACACCATCCGTTGTCTCATTAGGAGCGTGACCCGATGTTGTCAGGCATGCATACAAGCACGTGGGGGCCATGCAAACTACTGAATACCTTTTTGAGTAGCTGCAATGAAATTTTGGCAAAATGGTCTAGCCTGATGCATAATTTTTTTATTTTGATTTTATGGAAGTTTTTGAATTCAGCCCTCTGTAGGCTTAAAAATTTTAATTTCCATCAAACAATGCGGCATCCTTTGGTTCCAAATACATTACCCATTCCATATCAGTATAGATATGCAGCATGGTTTTTTTTTTTCCCCAATTGAGACCTGAGTTTTCAAAGTGTTCCATTAATTTTTTTGAGACATATATAATCTTATAATTACTGATCCATCAATATGTAAACACTAAACTTACTATTACAGGTGGGAAAGGCAAAAGATATTTTATACCTTTATTCTATGCTACTATACTCAAAAAAAAAAAAAAAAACCCAAAGTGAGGTGCAGTTGGTGCAAAAAGGCAAATATTCTTACTTATTTTTCAGTACTATTGTTTGAATGGTGTGAAATCTTGTATTTTAAGTGTGATCTTATAAATTTGACATTGGGTAAGTATGAAAAATGTAAAACATTAATTGACAAGCACACATGGCAAGAATAGTTACAATTAACCTACATAGACACAGTTAGCGTTAACATTTTCCTGCTCACCTTGACAACTGCATCAAGCAGCGAATGGGAGTTTGCCTAAAGGGGATTTCCCTCCCAGATAATTTTCCTCATGCCTGGTTAAACATGATGTATTCACAACGTCATGTCTTCCTGTCCTCACGGAACAAATGGGCCATGGACTCGTAAACACACAGTAGCTATTACAGAGGTATGTCATTCTGCCCCCATTCCATATATATATATATATATATATATATATATATATATATATATATATATATATATATATATATATATATATATATATATATATATATATATATATATATATATATTAGGGGTGGGACTCGATTAAAAAAATTAATCGAATTAGTTACAAGCTTTGTAATTAATTAATCGAAATTAATTGCATTTTAATCGCATTTCAATATTTGACATGAGAAATATTAATTTAAGTTTAGTTGATGAATAAATCAATATACATAAGCTTAAACTTCAAAATTTTGTTTATTTTCCCACCAGTCTACTACACAGACCAATGAAGGGCAGAAGTGCTCCTGTGATAAGCAAACACCTGAAATTAAAGTTAAGCATCATAACTGGATAGTTTTATTCAACATTAATGTCTCACTTGTTATAGTTGGAAATTAATCATTCTCTCAGCTGTATTCCTTGATGTTGAAATGTGTTATGCTTGTTTTAACAGCTTATTTTGAATTAAAGACTTAAAATTAAACCACAAAAAGGAGAAAAAGTTCGTTCTCCGTTTAACCAGCTGCTTTTACACAGCTGTGCTTCACACTCACGGTTGCTAGGCGACATGAGCTAAGCAGAGGTGACGGCAGCTGCTTTGAAGGCTAGCCGCTCACTTCCGGCCTTTGTGGTGTTCGTGGGCTACAAAAGACGTGGGCCGGGTCCTCGCAGGATGCGGCCCCTAATTTGGACATATTGCGTCGATATAATCTGTATGCCGGGAACTCGCGCACTGAGAAACGTTCCACGGTGCAAAGTGCGATTAAAATGCGTTAAAATTTTTAACGCGTTAATTTCCCCGTAATTAATTAATCGAAATTAACGCGTTAAAGTCCCACCCCTAATATATATATATATACACATGAACACTACAGGGCCTTTGTGGGAGTATCACTTGTACATTGGAAAAGTTAGACAAAATGTGCTGAGTTTGAGACTGTTTCCTACAGTGTAGTTCATATAAAGATAAGCTGAAAGTCTGGAGGGACATAAGGAAAATACTGTTATGCATGCTCCAGAAATTGGTATTTTTAACAAAGCAGCTGCATTATGTTACATTACAAAATCATAACGATATTGCAATCTGTAACATGTGGTCCATCCCAGCAGAGAGAATTTAGTCTTCATACAGGGAGGCTACAGTGCTCAGTCTCTGAGGATTCACTCTCTATAATTGCTTCATCTCAGCAACTTATTACCATGCAGTGCATGCGGTATGAATCTACACATGCTTGAGAGTGTATACAGTATGCTTAAAATTCAGGCTTGTGTGAGTGCACTTCTTCTAGATATGATGGGATCTCTAGGGGTTTTATCCGACCTCAGCTCTATCCTTCTCTGTCTCACTTTTGTCTACTATCTATCTGTGATCAAAATATATTTTGTTCCAGCTCATGTTTCTGATAACAGCTAATGAAGAATCATATTAACCCCCCACACACACACTTGCCCTTCAGAATTGATTTAAAAAAATAATGATGAATTATTTGCACAAAGTGGACCTCACCAAGGATAATGAAAAACTTTATCATGTTCTGATAGATATGTCTCTTTGTGTTGTCCATCCTCATCTTGGGGAGAGATCTTTGTTCATGAATGGACTATTGCATGGATTAAGGGTGTACTCACACTAGGCACGGTTCTCTCATATCATGCTGAAGCACCATTGTTACCTCTCCCCAACTTCCCTGTTGGCTGGCACTTGACGAACCAGGCCTGAGCACACCTCAGTTTGTCTCAGAACCTCAATTCATCTCTACAGCACTCTCAACTGTCACACAAACATCCACACTTTTTGTGGAGCACAGTGACATTGATTTGATGCATTTTGTGGCTTAATTACAAAGCAGATATATATTGTCATCTAACATGCATTACACATATACTTATTGCTTACTTATTTTCTTAGTACAGTGACACAGCTGTCATTGAGGTAGTGCTGGAGCCCAACTTTCCCACCACCATTTTCAAGTAGAAAGCGGCAGCATTTGCTTAACTACACTGGGCATAGCACTCAGCGATCACAACAGCCAAACAAGCTTTGAGGGTCAAATGTGTTAAGCCACAGTATGGATTGCCTAGTCATGTGGAGCAATGAAGTTCATGTAACTGTTAAGGCCACAGCTGGTGGCTGTGTGCATGCGTGAGTGCTTGAGCTAGTAACAAAATCATCCAAATTCAGCTCTATTGCAGTGCATCAGCTGATCTGACAGATGCTACAGCAAGTTTTTATCCATTTTATCCAAGATCAAACAAAGCAGCACACAACTTGGGAAGTTTCCCTTAAACAGTGCTGTATCACTTTATCACTTTAAAGCAAGAATTTTTGAAGTAACTTTTTTTTTGTGTGTGGAGCACTGTACATGCTCCACACACAAAAACGTTACTGCAAAAATTACAAACTAATTGAGAACACACAGTAATACCTTACAAAGTGCTACATGGTAACGCAAGCCTACAGTCAAATTTGGAAACCTAACCCATGCTGCCATATTCCTTTAAGAGAAAAGAGACTTTCTCCTGGCAACCCTCCCAAACAAGTCACACTTGTGCAGTCTTTTTTCTAATCGTACTTTCATTAACTTTAACATTTAACATGCTAAAACCAAGGCCTGCAAAGTCTGAGATGTAGCTCTTAGGGTTTTGCAGATGCTGAATAACTGGGAAAGAGAGAAAATCATTTCCCAGCCTTCTTTAAATACGGGCAGGACAACTCATCAAATACTTCACCTAATGTACCTGGGAAAAATGAAGGAGATAAGAAAGAGACTACAGAGAGAGACAGGGAAAAGAGGAGAGAAGAAAAAAGTGAGCAAACACAAGGGGAGTGTGCATAACTTTAACCTATTTGGACCTTCTTCTTCTTCACATGATCACCATCTCTTTGTAAAGCTAAAATTAATCAAACTTAAATCATGACAATACACAAAATGCATCTCTACAACCTATTTTCCCCCCTATTTCTTTCATGAAGCAGGTCATTATTTGAATTTGTCAGTAATGAACACCTGGGCACTTCACAACCAGCGGTGATAGGGGACCGTTTGCTGCAAATATTTAATTAAGCATTGTCAGTGGTTGGCATGCCTGTGTTAGCTCTGTGCAGAGCTGAAAACGCAGGGGAGTTATGTAAGATCAAGTTTGACTGTGTCCAGATTGGGACTGCCATGATCTGTACAAAAATAAGACAAGTACAACAGGGAATATACTTTACTGATAACTTGGCAATGAGTTCTGTATCATTTCTTGAAGGAACGGTTTGATATTTCTCCACATGTCCTTCTATCCTACTCCTTTTCCAATTAAATAAGAAGATCAATGCCACTGTATCTGCCCAGTCTGTTAGCTGTCCTGGCTGCATAGATCTAACAAAAACCACCCAACTAAAACTCACTAATTAAAACACTGGATTGGTTAGGTGTACTTACTCTAAAACAAACATGTGTTTCACTAAAATGTTACCTTAGTTTTCCTTTTATTGCTGCTTAACACTGTAGAGTGACTGCAAGACAGGAAAAAGTCTTGCCTTGCAAAGCAATGATTCTGCGGTATGCCTTAGCCCACTGACTCACTGATGTCTGTGGTGTTTGAAATGGATCATGCAGTGAACACATCCAAGCTCCCACAGATTCAGCAGATTGGTCCACGCTGAAAGATCAGATAGCCATATGGTGGCCCTGATACTATACTGCTCTTTCCCGGTCTCTCTCCCCTACAACACAAACTGTCAAATGAGCTGGACTTTTATGAACACTCAGTCATTGTCTCACACAGGAGGGACATCAAAGGAAACTCAGAGACTCCATCAGGCTGAATGTCCCCTCTATGCAAACGCACAGCTGACCAAAACAAAGCAGGTTAGTGTGGCCTGCATTTCAAAGACATCTGCAATTAAAATCACTGTCTCCAGCATTCACAGACGACTCTAACGATGTTCGTATTGGCTCAAAGTAGTTTAGTTTGGAAAATGTCGAGTAGGCTTTTTCAAGCCGAGAGAATCTGGTTCCTCATGAGCTTTACACTATACTGTATATTGAATCTAATAACACAACAGCCTGTGAAGTGCAGAATCAGGACTTTTTTAAGAATATGACTGCTGATACACCTCCAAGCCTTGAACGATGAACCTGTGCAATCAATACGATATTGTGTGGTCAGAGCACAAAAAAACTGCAAGCTGCAAGCTAGGTGTAGATAGTGTGACCGAGAATGCTCATACAGCTGTGAAAATAGTATTGGCCTCCTTCCTGATTTCTGAATTTTTTGCATATTTGTCATGTTTCAGATCATCAAACAAATTTTAATATTAGACATTGGTAACTCAAGTAAGTACAAAATGCATTTTTTAAAGTGTTGATTTCATTTATTAAGGGAAAAAAGTTATCCAAAACCTACCTGAAGCTGTGTGAAGTGAATAACTGGCTGTGTCAGCCTTGGCAGCAAGAACTGCAATCAATTATTTGTGATAACTGACAGTGAGTGTTTCACATCGCTGTGGAGGAGTTTTGGCCCACTCTTCTTTGCTGAATTGTTTGGATTCAGCCACATTGGAGGTTGTTCGAGCATGACCAGCCAGTTTAAGGCCACGCCAAATCATCTCAATCTGATTTCAGTCAGGACTTTGTTTTTGAGCCATTCAGAGGTGGACTTGCTGGTGTGTTTTGGATCATTGTCCTACTGCACAACCCAAGTGGGCTTGAGCTTCAGGGAACCAACTGATGGTCGAACATTATCATTCAGGATTTTCTGGTAGAGAGCAGAATTCATGGTTCTATAAATTACAGCAAGTTGTCCAGGTCCTGAAGCAGCCCCAAACCATCACACTACCACCACAATGTTTGACTGTTGGTATAATGTTATTTTTATAAAATGCTGTGTTAGATGTAACGGGACTCAAACTTTCTAAAAGTTCAGCTTTATCTCGTCAGTCCACAGAATTTTTTCCTAAACATCTTGCAGATCATCAATATGTTTTGGGTTTTTTTTTTTTTTGGCCAGTCTTGTTCTTCTTGTTGAATCATGAACACTGACCTTAACTGAGACAACTGAGACCTGCAGTTCTTTAGATGATGATGACAGACATTGCTGTGAGGTTTTCTGGTTTTGCTTCAAGTTTGATAGCATCATCTCACTTGGGTTTTTATTTCATTTAGTGATATTAATAACACAGTACTCACTAAGTTGATAACTGAACTCTAGGACAGTGCGCTCATGATTGAAATGAGAAAGATGAGGCACACGATCGCACAGGCTGAAACAAACCAAGCTGATTATCATTTGGAGGGGATGACAAAGGCAGACAAAAAGTCACGTTATATTTGATGAAACACATTAAGTAGCTGTGAATACTTAGTACATTATTTCATTTTTCATTTTTTCATTTTTAATTGTAGATGTCCAGCAATTATTTTCTGTGCTTTATTACAATTAAAAAGTTTGTGCAAAAAAAAATGAACTTGTATACAATAGCTGACCCTTTTAATCCTACCAGCTGTGACTGCTTACAGTGCTTCTTACCCAACTGGATTTCATTGCAATATTGTTTGTCTGTTCCCATAGCCCATTATGACTGACAGAAATCATGGCCAAAAATGGGTAAACAACGCAATTTGTAATTAATATTCATCAATCATCAAATTCACTTATTTGCATGCAATATTCAAGGACTTGCTTCACTAGTGAAACACCACCGGGGATCACTACATTAGATTCTCTGTTAGTAAATGAAAATGAAAGATGGGTCGATGCTGGAAACCCCACATGTACCCAGATGGCCTTTTTGTGTCTGTGGGCTATTTCAGTAGCTGCTGCTATAAACAATTTTATGCCATCTGTTTAGTGATGGATTTGAGTCCATCTGTCTAATCAAACATTGCTAGAAGTTCCTAGTTTGCAGGAATGTGAGAAATGAGAATTAGTCAGCAGTCAAAAGTTCATATGAATTTAAATATGTATTGTACAGATTTTATTCGGCTGAATTAAATGTTATCCCAGCAAGAGCCCACTCCCACTCCTTCATATAGACAGTTTCATTCAACTGTGTTAGGCCACACTGTGCTTATTTATTATTTACACACTGCAGGGAAGAGGGTACTCCTTTCTTGCACAGCTCTACATAGTGTATTATGAGATGTAAACTACTTTTGCAGTGCACAGTGTTAATACACAAATCTGGCAGTTGCCTGCAGCAATATACTTTTTCAGTCTTATTCTCTATGAGATATACAAGCAATGCTTTCACCCCCATTTTGCTGGAAATTATGTGTGTATTTACCAGGTAACAAAGGTCAAACAACAAAAATATGCAATCAGATGTGTTATGGAAATTGTAGAATTGAGCTTTCAGGAGCTTGACACATAAGTGCTACAAGTCACAGTGCTGCTAGATTGACTTTGACCAAGGTTTTGTAAACTCTCAAGATATTATATTTAAGTGCAATATTCAATTGTTAGAATCCTCCATTACCTGTGATCCCAAGAACAATGAATGAATAAATACTAAACAAAAGTGTAGTTAGGCTATATTACATTTATACGATTAATGTCAAATGAACTCAAATTTAAACACAATAGAAGGCATAGCTTTTGTTTTTTTTTTCCTCCTTTTTTTTTTTTACCCCCGTTCAGCTGAGTTTGTCTCTGTAAAATATGCCTGAGAGCTCCTCTCTTTTCCTGTACCACAAATCATCCACCCGACCGATTTACCTCAGCATCATGCCACATACACGTTACTGGATTGATGACCAGACAGTTATACAGCACACACACACACACACACACACACACACACACACACACACACACACACACACACACACACACACACACACACACAGGTGGTTGCCTAATAAGACAGCTTGACATGTGCATGCAGGTTTTGCTGACCAGTGGGGGTTTCTAACTGACGTTAGGAGAAATCCCACAGTCATTTAACTCTTCGCCCGACTGTTTTCACACCAGCTCTCAGTAGGCTGCTTAACACAAGCTGGGCTGTCAAAAGGGAGAGGGGGAATGTGTCAGAGCATAGCTCTGCATAGGTTCCCAATCATGTGCATATACTATTGGATCTTTTACATGTACATGTGCACGGTACATGTGTGTGTTTATGTGTGGGCGAGAGAAGCAGGAGTGTGGCTCTAATTAGTTCTGTAGCCAAGTGTTGTGGTTCTGTGTGTGTGTTTGTATGTTGTGTTTAAGGTGTGTGTAGTGCAGAGATATACAGACATGTTTGAGTCTGTCTCTGAAATGTCATAAAGCCACAACTCTACCAATCCTCTATAAGCAACTTGGTTGGTGCTTACAAATATTGCAATTACACAGCCGGTTGGGCCAGTTGGGCCAACTGTGACTTGGGCATCATATGTTGGCGCACATATAGGCAGGGTCAGTTTGTGATGACATGCAGCGTGGGGTTTTTGAAGACTTGCATAATTTGCCTTATGCTCGAGCTATTGCTCATCTTTGTTTTACTGTGTATGCGAATGAACACAAAAATCTCACAGAGATGTCAATAGCTTTTGGGGAGAAAAAAAGAGACAAGCTCAGCAATATGACAAGCATGATCACAGAAATCTCATAGAGAGTTTGACAGCTTTTGAAGAAAAAGGGCAAGCACAGCAGGCTGACATGTTTGAATTTTACAAGTGGAATTGAGATGGATCATCTATTGAGAGAAACAAAAAAAAAAAACATGTTTGACAACACCAAGCAGACATTAAAGTAGTGCACTCTGTTTTCAGAGTGACTTAACCATCACTTCAAATTTTATTGTAGATGAATCCCCCAAAGTTCAGTTCAGAGTTGCTTGGGTGTGATGATTTGAAGATAAGTCTAATGCTTTATTGGTCCACTTTATTGGCTACGTGCCAGTATTCCTGGGTACAGTACATGGTTTATTCCTGACTTCATGAGAAAAAAGATGGGGGGTGGTGGTGGTGGGGGGGGATTCTTTATGTGCATGGGCTTCTGCATTGCGTGTCTGTGTGTGTGATTCTATGCATGAATTAGCACTGAAAAATCACAGAGAGCCTGACAGTTTTGGGTGAAAAGAGCCAAACTCTGCTATGTGACAAGCCTAATTGATGCACTGCAAGAAATCTGTCATTGCACAGTGCCAACTAAGTTGATCAGAGAAAAGTGGAAGGCAGTGGATGTGATATATTAAATTCACAGGCATTTAAAGGCAGTTTGATTACAAAGGAGGGAAGAAATGAGGATAAAAATAGAGGTTACACCATTTAAAATATGGAGAACACAGAAATGAGAGATAGAAAATGCAGACGTGCAATGCACAATAACAACGAACTACAAAATGGATTCAACCAGACAGTCAAAGTAAAAGACAACAATGCAATAGGTATAAGAGAGCAAACACACACACACACAGAGAAAGAGCACACAAAGAAAGTGAAATTTTTTAGCAAAGCAACCTGCCAGCGGAAGCCACAGGAGGACCGCAAGTGTTCAAATCAACAGCTGTGTACTTTAAAATGTAGTTTTATAGAAACAGAACAACAAGGGAGAGGAAAGATTAGTCTGAGACAGTCGTGCTTTGCTCTTAATAAGATTTTAAAGTATTTTTCTGCCTATTGCTGTGAGAGCTTAGTAAAGCACCAGCCATAGTATGTCATACGGAGCCATGGATAGACCTCCCCCTACCTGGTTGCATTATGGTTCAATTACTGTATTTTAGTTGCCCACAATACAATCTGATGACTCTTGGGGTGTGGTGGCGTGGCGTTTTTTGGCTGAAATAAAGGCAGCTGTGCAAAAATATGGAGTGAAAGAATGGAAATAAGAAGAGAAAGCAGAGGAAAGGAGACAGCAGCCAAACGACTTGAAAGAATATTGTTAGACATAATAGTATTAAAAAGGTGCAAAAAAGTATAATCTGGAAAGAGAGAGTAAGAAAGATGAAACTGGGGAGGAAAAAAAAAAAGGATTTTAAAAAAGTAATTGAAGCGGACATATTGTGTAAATAGGAAAAGGCAGATGCCCTTAAGGTTGTCTGTGTATCTTGAGGCAGTGTTTCAGGGGGCAAGGCCTTTGCTTTAGGTATTCTCTAGGATTTTGCAAAAGTTCAAGCCCTCCTGCTCCTCCTTCACCAAGTTTGTTATTCCACATGCAGTCATTTATAACCTCTTTTTTTCTTACTGTTCCCAGATGTGTAAGAATGTGACTGCACTTCAGCATGTACTCCATATTAATTCTTTCTAACACAGATTACGCTGTTGTACTTTACAAATGGGAGTGAGAGGTTGAACCAGTGTTCTTGAATCAGGTTACGTCACAAATTAAGAAAAACAACAACAACGAAAAAATTAATAAAAATAAGAAAAAGGAAAAAATAATGTTCTGTTTCTGATTTGTGTCACACTTTTCATAGTTCCACTACCACGCTTCGAGTAGTTTGCGAGTGCTTGCAGACAAGTCAATGTCTTTCATGCAAACTACTGGTAACCCACCCCGGCAACTTACTGGCAACCAAAGGAATCGCAAGAAGGTTTTCAGCGCAACACCGAGACCGATTTCACACCAGTGACTGCCAGCAACCTCCAGCAACTAGTTCAACAATACACATTTTTCTCTCATGACTGGTGGTTTCCGGATTGTCGCCTGTGTGTCTGAGGCCTAAAATAGATTGAAATTCAAATATTTGACTAAAGTAAACGTTCAAATACAGTATTCAAACCAGCAGCAAATGCACTGGCCCTTTTATATTGTTTTTCTACTCTTACAGGACTCAAAGAGGTTTTTAACTAAAAGCCACATTCACACATGCACATTGATATGGTGCTTTAATATATGCATTTAAATACTTTTACCTATCACTCACCCTCATGCATCAATAGATACATCTGAGGCTATTTGCAATTCAGTATCTTATCCAAGGACACTTCAACATGCTGAACGGAAGAGCCAGGGATCTAACCAATGACCTTATGATTAGTGGATGACTTGCTTCACCTCCTGAGCCACAGCCACCATGTGGCATACACTATTTTGAGTAACAATTGAATACATATTATCACACAAACAACCATGACTTTTAACTTCAAAGCAAAAGAGGCCATGGGGCCTGATGCTGAGAAAGCCTTGGGGCATAAACAGATTTTGGCACAAGTAAATAAAAAAAATGTATCAGGGCTGCTGGAGAGGAATAATAAAGTCTCTCTGCAGGCTCAGTTGAACGGGGCTGGAACAGTTTATTTAACAGCAGTGAAGTAACTTCATAGCCATTCTTAAGAGTAGATACTTTATACTGTTGGTGCTTAAGATGCTGTGACATGACCACTTCATTCTGTGGTGGAAGAGTCTTGTTTAACAGCACAGAAGAAGACAACGCATAAATGTGCATTAAAGGCGTACGTGAGAATTGAATGATACAGTCAAGATGTTGAACGCGTGAATAGCAGTTTACCATTTATTTTTTTTGTGTTAAAACCGTGTGACAAAACAGCTGTGAAACAAATAACAAAAAAGGAGAGAAGAAAGCCAAGGCTATTTAGCCCAAGCAATCCAGTCATCACACAACAGAAATAAACACCTCATCAAATTGTAAGAGCACTCAAACCAGAATAAACCAAACACACACACACACACACACACACTTGCTCGTAAGTGGCTCATTCAACTGCAGACTGAGGAAACAACCCCAAGTAGCGTTATTCGCCTCTCGACTCAGCATTTCTTCACTAACGGAAAAGGCAGAGAGAAAAATGCTCGCTACAAAAGTCTGTTATTGATCCACTGTCTGCTGAATCAAATTCATTCAGCAGGCAGAGAAAGCCAATTTGCAGAACAAACAAAGATTTTCCAGTTAGGCTGTCTCAAAAAAATTACCCAAACTGAAAAAAAAAAAACACATGGATCTGTAGATCTGCTTCTGAATGATCTTACTACTGTAAAACTCTTGAATGGGCTGGTAAATCTACAAACCTTACCAGTATCAATGTGATCACACTGTAGATCCCTGCATGATTTAACTTACTGTAACATCAGTAAAGATTTTTAAATCCACTCACACATCCAAATGGGGTTATGGAAAATAAAAAAAAATGCATGGATTTAAAAGAAAAAATATGATGCCACACAGGGGCACAAAATATCACAATATTAAAACAAAATCTGTGATATTCTATTTCTGATGATACAGAAAAAGAAATAATTCTGAACATTTTATTGATGTAAGTAAATGAAGGGCATTTTCCATCCTTCTTTTACAATGACCTACTATCACTGATGACTCACTTCCTAATTTTAAGTGTGAATCCATTGACACAAGGTCCCAACTGCAGCATGATAGTGAAATAGCAGTGACACAGCATTATATCCAGTTATACAGCATAAGTCAAATGGAAGCACAAAAGTAGCGTAGGTTGTGTTTTCCCTGATAATTTGAAGTAAAAGTATAAAATAACTGCTAAACACTTTAGTTTAACAATAAGTAAAGTAACTTAACCCTGTAACCCATCAGGAGCTGCACAATATTGCACAAATAAACTGAAACATATTTTCTACTTGTGATGGTGTATCGTGTATATTGGTCTTCTTTGCCACTATGTAACCACATCAGTTAATTTTATCCACCATTTACGCTTCCTGTCATATGGAGCACAGCTAGCGAGTGCTCAGATGAGTCATTTGTTTACTTTTGGGTCGCACATCACCAGCTGCTAGTACCCCAGCCTCCCGTGCCTTCGTAGCCTTTTTGTATTCAATGGTGTGTTTTTTGCCTCAAGCAGTGAAACAAGTTTGTTGTTTCCACCTTTAACATATTTTGCAAAGTACTGTGCTTTGTTGGAGGTTGTTGAAGTAGTTGCCTCTTTAGGTACACCATCATCATCATCAGAGGCTGACATGCGGCTCTTGAACTCAGACATGCCTGTGTTTGTCTCATTGTTGTCTACACTAGGGAACGTGAACAGATGGTATTGCTATAACAATTCTTTTGCATTGTGACATTTTTATATCATGTAAAAATGTATACAGTATTATTGCAGGTGATATGATTACAGGCAAGCTTTGAAGTCAGTATGGCATACAGAGTAGTCTTGTGGCCATTCAGCTAGAGAGCTGAATATTAACTTATTTATTGAACTAGATGCCAGTGAATTACTCAGACATTTGTTCAGTCACTTAGCCATACAGCAGGGTTGCTAAGTGCCAGCCAATCTGTGGGCTGCAAAGCAGCCTACATCATTCGGTGGTCAGCCATGCCACTGTCACCCAGCCAAATATCCCAGTCAGTCAGAAAAGTCACCCAAGTATTTGACAGACCAGGCTTTCCTTCACGATGTCTGTCAGCCAAGCAAATAAGCTTTTCTGCCAATATTGCGTCTAGACTCACAAGAAGGTGGGTGAGTAACAGACCTGAGTGTAACCAGAAGGAGGTGAGAGAAACAGAGACACAAATCAAGATAAACAGAGGGGTACAAATGGAAGTCTAACAGAACACTGCTCAGCATTCATCAGCAGAGCCAGCAGATGGTATAGTATTCTCCGCATTCATCCAGTAATGGGATAGCTGTGATAGCTGATTTGTGTGTGGAGGTGTGAGGCCTGTGATACGCACATGCAAAATAACAATAATAATGAAATTCATTTTTTTCATTTTAGAACAGTGAATGAGTGAGAAAAATTATGCAATGTACTAATTTGCTAACATACAAGAAATCTAATAAAGTAATAAAGCCAATAGTAATACTTCATTAATGGGGCCTAAATTGACATGAATTAGTGGGTGTAATGGAGAGTGGCAATAGATGACACAGAAGGCCCTTGGCCATTGTTTCATAAGACACAATGCTGCCAAAAGCATCATTACACACAATTTTTATGTGCGCCCACCAATGCAGTCATCGGCACACATGACACATAGTGTAAAGTAGAAAGAGGCAAACGAACGCATAAACATGCATGCGTGCAGTCATAAAACCTTTTGGAATATTAATTTTCAGCCTCATGATAAGCTATGAAACCTTTTAAATGGTTAGCTGAACAGCCATTTTACCAGCAATATCACCAGGGAAAGGTCTTTTGTTATGCCCTAAGTGTTTGTAATAGTGGAAGAATAAAAAGGAATGAATCATGAAAATGACACAACATTACAGTTGGATATGGCAGCCAGGGGACCAATAGTGGTGGGATGGTATAGATGGAAAATTTCACAGTTATAAAGACAAAATCAACAGCCAGCAGAAGGCACAGCTAATTTGTGGTGACCATTTAAAAAGCCATCTGCTTTAAAGTAACTCAAGTTTTGAAACATTTTTCATTGTGTCTTTTTTCAACTCTGCAATACAGTACATATCCATTACAAATGCAAATGCAAAACGCACAGAGAGTAGCGTGACTGTAAACCACAAGTATAAAATGTACATATACTCACATATACTACACTTGTTTAACCACTCAATAATGCAAATATCTAATCAACCAGTAACATGACAGCAACACAACACATTTAGGCATCAAGACAACCTGCTGCAGTTCAAACAGAGCATCAGAATCAGAAAGGTGGTTAGGATGATTTTAAACATGGCATGGTTGTTGGTCTGAGTACTGGTGGTGTAGTGGTGTGTGGGATACCTTCTCGACACACTTCGAGCCTCTTAGCACCTACTGAGCATCATTTAAATACCACAACCTACCTGAGTGGTCCTACATTTATCACAGTGTACACATCTTCAGATGACTGCTTCCAGCAGGGTAACATCCCATGTCACAAAGTTCAACTCATCTCAAACTGGTTTCTTGAACACAACAATGAGTTCACTGTACTCAAATGCCCTCCACAGTCACCAGATCTCAATCCAATAGAGAACCTTTGGGATGTGGTGGAAAGGTAGTTTCACATCACACATGTACAGCCCAACAAATCTGCAGCAACTGTGTTATGCTATCATGTCAATATTGTCCAAATTCTCTGAGGAATGTTTGAGTCTATACCACAAAGAATTGTGGCAGTTCAGAAGGCAAAAGGGGGGTCTAACCTGGTACTATCAAGGTGTGACTACTAAAGTGTCAGGTGAGTGTGGTTTCTTGGTCTGAAAAATTAAGTTAATAGAGAACTGCCCCAAAACAATGTTCTTTCTAACAGCTAGCAGGGAGTAACTCCTCTATGTGCACAACTGAATAGAAATATATGGGAAAATGGCCCTTGGCTACCTTGATTTATGACCTCAGTGAACACATACCTCTGGAGATTTTGGTCTCAAATGCCAGTTTAAAGTATTACTGAATACAGCCTCAAAAAGGATGATAAAGACAGGTATGATTTAGGGCAGACCTACCCCATGATTGAGTGTGACACTGATACACTGTAGCATAGACATTTGCCTTCTACACCATCATTTGATTATTTGTAACTACACTTTTGTTTTAGTTTGTGAATTTTAGGAGGTGGAAGCCTTTCACATAAACAATTATTCAGGTATATTTGCACTCTTCACCTTGTGTTGGTTTGAGTAAACATTACACTGAATCATCCACAGTTTTAATCTATTTTACATTTATTATTACAGCATTACCACTTATGTATGAGCAGATCTAAACCAGCAATGCCACTGTCATAAATCAGCCAAGCTTCCACCTAACCATTCCAGATGTTCAGCCTTTTAAGAATGCACTCAGTGCCCTTGAAGGAAGTTAATGCATTCAAAATGTAGATTTAATGTTTTTTAATAAGTCATTCTCTTCAATACATTGAAAAAAAAAGTGTTTTGGGAGAGAAAAGAAATATTAAATAAATACATTAGGTATTTCATACTTGACTTGAAAGTTGTAACCTGCAACTAAGACGTTGCTGGGCTGAAAACCACTTGTTAGTTCCACTAAGTGAATCAGACTGCTTGCCCAGATATCTTCCTTCCAGCTGCTGCTGTGCTGTATACACTGAGCAGCTCTGCCAATTAAAACAACTTCAGCTTGAGTTGAGTTACCTCTGTTGCACACTGCAGCTGACCTGCCTGGATCTCGCCAGGCGCCAAGGACTTGTCAGGAATCCTAGCAGGGCATCGTGATTGTTAAATGACTTTTTCTCTCATTTTTGTTGATTAGATGTAGATTTGCTGTTTGCTGGCTGACACTTGTTTCCCGTGGAGAGGGAATTGCAGTCAAAGCAGCACTCACCACTTGGCTGCAGGTTCCAAGATTCTGTAACTTTTTTCATCTTATTTCAAAAAGTACTGTACAGTTAATGTTTGATTGCATACAAGCATCTTATGCCCAAACTAATGCCCAAGGTTTCTGAGTGTGTTCATGAAAATAACTAATAGAAATTCAGCATTTTAAATGGGAAAATGTGGACAAAAACATGAATAAACTCATGAAAATAGGCAGCCAAACTCTATAAAGAAAAAAAGAGTTATTACTATAAAAGACATTTTCTCAAAAAAAGGTTGCATAAGGCATTGAGAAATTTAACAGAGAGCCCAAAGGTCCATGGACACTTCTATGCACAGCCATGACTTTGCAAGGAGTGGATTTAAGATTTGCAGAAGTCATGGAAGGTCAAAGAGTTCAGTTAAACTTTCCATACCCGAGAGTAGCAGTGGTAACAGGATTAACTGAGGTTGTAATTGAGAGAGATGAAATAGTTAATCTAACTCTGGATGTTGAAACAGATGTTGAAACAAGCTTTAGAATAGCTTGTTTCATCCCAGGCTGTCAAATAGTTGCATAATTACAAAGAGACACAACAGATCCTTTTGTGTCTGTGCCTGAAACACTGGAAGCCAACAGAGTGATTTGTTTTCACTCTTTTTACTGTTGCTTTTTTAAATTTTTTTTTTATTTTATTTTTTTACTTTTGGTTAGGTTTAAGAAAATATGGATGTTTGGGTCAAAACATGGTCCTTCACATCATTAGCCCAGTGCATTCAAAAATGACACTTGAGTGTGAAGTGTATGATGGCCATATCCATGATAATAAATAACACTTTGGTAAATTCATTATGGTTTCTCACTCTCATTTCTGTTGCCCTTTCATTTTTGTTGCAGTTACTGGAGATTAAAAAATACACAATTAGTTTTATGTTGAATTAATTGGGTTTATTTCAGCATATTTTAACTCTACAAAAGGTGAAGCCCAAAAGCCAACAGATTATCAAAATAAAACAGGAAGTAACTGACTAAACACCGAGAGAAGACCCGAACACACTTAGAGTGGACACAGAAGAATACACAGTGAAGGCTGCAAAAGTAACATGAACAACTATACAAAAGAAACCCTCAGCAGAATTCTAATGAGAATAATCACGTACTGAAATAACACACAATAAACATCATAATAAACAATGAAAAAAAACCTAGAAACAAATAGAACATAGAATAATAAACAAGAATTCAAAGTCCATGAAAACTCATGATCCAGGACCATGACAACTAGTGGACCAATCCATCTGCTGTGACATCATAGTGTTTATTCATATTCAGTTCAGTTATTGTTTCTGTATTTTTTCCCCCTTTTCTTTTATAATGGTTTGCTCTGCTAGCACACAACTCTTGAGTTCTCTCTGGTTTTGGAGGTCAGTGTGTTAAGTTTTGTTTTTGTTTTTCCCTGAGTAGCATTCTTTTTAGTTGATTCATTTTTGTAGGTCATTTTCATTTGTGCTTTTGGGCAAAAAAAAAAAAACAGGTTTTTGAACAATACACCTGCGTGCATCCTTTGCTTTAGGATGCCTTACATCCAATGCATTTAAATTTGAGGTCAGGAGGTCCTTCGCAAGCATATGTGATGAGTCAGGGGTGAGAAACCTATCTCACTGACGCCATAACCTGCTGTGTCATAGCACCAAATGCCAAAGGATACCTTGTATGTATCTGTGAGATGCTAGTGGCTTTGCTAAAGCAGCAGTAGTTGAAACCCCGGGGATGATAACATGCTATAACAGACACTTATAGAGCAGCTCTGAGGGCAAAATGAAAAATGTTTTTAAAAAAGTCTCCTGACTTTCAAAATAGGATTCAGTGAACAACTGCAAAATTTTGGCTCGGCTTGTTTGAAAAAACGCTGCTCTGAAAACAGTTTTCTGTTGTTTTAAAGTCTCTAATCTCATTGTTTTTTTTCATTCATTTGTTAGTTTGTTTGCTTTGTTAGTGTTTTGTCTTTTCTTTTTTTGCTTAATGCACGTAGGCTTTCTTAAAGCAGGAAATATCCAAAATAAAAAATCCTCTAATTTGTCATTGAAAAGAATCCAGCACCTCCCATCACCACTGCTCTTGGTTCTGGTTTCATGTAAATTCCACGGCAAAAGAGATTTGGTGTGTCAAAGATAGGTACGCGCATGAAAGCCAAAGTCATGAGCACGGGGGAGTGAATGTACCAAAAAGAATGAGAGCAAGGGAGAGAATTAACGAAAGCAACACAGATAATGTTATTAAGGTTTTCTTTTATTCATCCTCATGTTATATTATTTCCACAGCCTTGACGCCTTGTCAGGGTCTCGGGCTGCTTGATAACTGTGTCCACTATTCCCACAGGGCCTTTTTTCTGCAATAGCACCATGTTCTTATCTCAGAAGTACAGACGCTCACATACACACACAAACACACACAAATATGCACTGACACAAATGCAGAAATTTTTCCTCGCACTGCGTTGCACTTGCAAGCTCATATTCTCACACACGCATGTTCAGACAAACACATTAACGGCAATCAAAGCACATCCCGCAGTTCCTGTGCATCTCCAGCGAATGTGGGTGCACATATACTTAAAGCTTAAAACCGATGACACACTTACACAGACAGAGATTGAAACTACATATCTAGTTGAATCTCCATAGCAACAACTAAAATGAGTGTCATTTAGAGACAAAGTATTAAAAGAAAAAAAAAAAACACTCATGATGCATTTTGTGTTTTTAAACTAGAAAATAAAGGACAGATGCACGGATAAACCTGTGTGGCTTTTGATGATCTGCGTCTAAAGAATATGCATATTACTGGAGAAAAGATTGCAATAATTTCACATCTGTACAGTAAACATGGAAGTGGAACTAGCAGCTTGCAAATTTTTGCGTGTTTTTTTTTTGCAATTGAGAAAGTTTGTGACACATTAGCTTTTGTGCAGATTAAGTAAGATGTGTTAATCAGTAAGTTTTGCACGTGCTAGTAGGCTGATTTCTTACTTGCCAGCTTTCCCCCTGCTTCCAATTTTTACCCGTGGTTCTCAGACTGTGGGGCTGGCTCTCACGGTAGGGCACAGAGTCGCTATAGGCATGGCGTACAAGACCAGTGAAAAAATATGGGGTGAAACTAAACTGATGGAATGATTCTTGGTTTGAATCTCCTGGCAGGGGTGTGTGTGTGTGTGTGTGTGTGGATTTTACATGGTCTCCTGTGCCTGTGTGATTTTACTCAGAGTACTCTGGCTTCAAGATATTGACAATAGCATTATTGGTGATACTTGAGCTTGTTTATGGACACAAGTTAGATAAGCACTTAAGTACACAGCATAAAGACCTGTGTGAAAAAGGTAAATGTGGTCCGCAGTGCAAAGCATTTTGAGCGGTCAATAAGACTTGAAAATCACCTATAAATGCCAGTCCATCCATTCTATCTGCGATGGCATTTATTTCACTTAAATAAAAATTCGATTTTTTTTTTTTTTTTTTTTTTTTTTTTATAGTTTATCGATTGAAAAGTTTTATTTTTCTGCTTCTGAAGTGGAGCATGGCAGAAAACGTTTGAGAACCACTGTGCTAAGATGAGCTCTAGAAGCTCATCTTAGCACAGATATGAGAGCGGTATTGACCTTGGCATGAAAGAAAATAACGTTACCCAGGTGCCAAGCCATTCAGGTAAATAATTTATTCTCTATGCTTTGCAATGCTTTTCAAGTCAAGACTGCACTATTTATATGACTCTGAATTGCAGATTTTTCATTGGCGGGTGTTAAAATCTGTGCATTATACACTCCCTCTATCATTACACCTGTGATTCAGTTTAGGGGGGAAAAAAATGCCAGAGACATATAATGTTTTCGTGTCAAATGTCTACTGTCACAATTGCTCTGAATGGCAAGCGGCAAATGGTAAAGGATACAAGGGTCAAAACAAAGCACTTCCATTCAGCTTGTGAAGAGTGTAAATTATTGTCTGGGCTAGCTTTCAGTACATGAACATACTGTATGTCAGCTAATTAAAATGGATTGGTCAAGTGCTTTTAAATGTTGAGTAGAGGCTAGTTGAATCTGGGAATTTCATTGGAACATCATTATTACACTTGACCTCAGAGTTGACAGAGAGAGTGAAAAAAGTGTGTGTCTGTGTGCGTTTGTGTGTGTGTGTCTGACTCAGTATGAAGCAGCCTTTTTTTTCTTTGCAAAATTGGGGGGAAAAAAATCACAGAGAAAACCTCAGACTTTCAGAGGTGCCCATTAAAAACTTGACATACTGTATCCTGATCTGAAAATGTGACTGTATGCATATGCACTCTATGATGCACACACATGGTTGCGTTTTATATTAAATGCAAACATGTGTACTTACGCTTTCCCCTTTTATGTATACATGTAGTCAGGGGTACTGCACAGAACTGTGGAAATGTGTGTGCGTGATTGTGTATGATTTGTTGCTTTCATGCTGATTTCTGCTTTTCTTGACTAGCCTCCTCTCAGCAGTAGACTAACCCCCACTAGCATAGAGCTGTCAATCAAAAGTAGCAACACAACACAGAAGCACATACACATATGAAGCTATGCTGTAACATTAAAGCTCGCCACAGAATGCAACACAAAAAAAGCATCCTTTGACATTTACTGGAGTACAGAGATTATTAATATTATTGACTGCTGCTATGGACATGTTATATACAGTGCTGTGCAAAAGTCTTGAGCCATCTCTCATGTCTTATTTTGGTAGGATATTGAGAAATAGGTGCAGTAGTTTATTGAAACACGTGCAAATATATGTGGAAATACAGTATGGAAAGCAAAAACAAAGTTTGCAAAATTCTCATAAGCTTTAAACACAATATTTGATATGACCACTGAGACAGCAGGGTGGGGTTTGTGGCTCAGCTGCAGGAGGGACAGGTGGGGCAGGAAGGCTGAGGGCGTGGCACCTGCGATGCCAATGGCACATGTTTTCATGTGTACGGCAACTAATTACAGTATGCTCTCTTCCTTATAGTTGTGGTAAGGGTGGATGAGTGCTTGGTTGGCAGTGGACACAGCAGGGCACTCGGCAGAGGAATGTCAGCTGGGCAAAGTTTCTCTCCAGTCTGTGCATACTGTAAATAAAGTATGTGCATGGCAAGAATCATGGCTTCCCTGGTGTCAGTAAGGTGAGCCTAACATAGTCTGAAATCTTTTAAACACGATTTTATGCAATTTCAGTACTGTGCAAAAGCCACCCCTCATTTCTTTATGTTTTACTAAGAAAATAGAAATAGGTGCAGCACTGTATTTTTTTTTATGTGCAAACATATATAAAAATACAGTAAATAAGGCAAGAATGAGCTTTAAAGTCAATATGTGGTATGATCACCTTTATTGTTCAACTCAGCCTGAATTCTCTGAGGCAGCTTTCTTGGAATTTCTTTTAGTAGTCTCCAGGAATATTTCTTGAAGGACATTCAAAGCTCTTCTTTGAATGTTGGCCGCCTTTTGTTCTCTTCTCTGTCAAGATGATCCCACACTGGTCCCGGCTCTGGGGAGACCAATCCATGATTGATAGCATATTTTTCTACCCAGTTATGTGTTTACTGCATTGTCTGAGTTTGGGTGATGTGACATCATGGCGTATGGCAGACAATCATTGATGGCACTACCTTCGGGGTCCTTCTAATACAAAGGTCCCATTTTGACCTTATACATGTATTTAGAGTTATCCACTTACAATAGTATGCAGTATTTAATATATTTAACAGTGAACCAAGGGTTAAGAATCACACCATTGTGATGGATATTCTGTGTACTATTTTCAACTTCTCTACCTGTACCTGTACTCTTTTCACCAAACATTCATCTGATCAGTTTTACTCTGGAGTGTTGATTTAATATGACATGGAATAAGCAAATGAGCCCATAAAGTCAACAGTGTTTACTGATGTCACAGAGAAAAGGAGCTGAGGACTTCTATAAAACCCAAAGTCTTTTTTCACCCACAAAGGGATGCGCCCTGGTAGCCAATAAAAAGAATGCAGGTTTAAGACACTTAGATGCTGGCTTCACATCTTAAACCCAGAAGCTACATCCAACAAACAACCAAGGGTGCTATAGTAGCAACTTGTAGGCTCACTCTAAAGCACATCAGACTCCATCCTTGTTTGACACTAATCGGGGGCCATAATTTACAGAAATAAACATCATGCTGCTTTCAAAATAGCAAGTGAGACCATTAGAAATAATGTGGGTTTGTGGCATTCACTCTGGTTGTACTTTCAGACCTGAATACTTTGAGTATTTGCTATGAAAATGGAGCACAGAAGTACACAAATACATTTCATTAGTTTGCAGTAATGGCAAGCAAACATATTGGATGAACTACACATAATAGACATCGTTTTGGTTAAATGGTAGGTTCAAGGTTTTTCAAGTATGATAGTCAGTTGCTGGAATTTTGACTACTATAATTATTCTTCCTCATCATAACTAAGAGGCTTCCACCTAAGGTGCTTCAGCTGTAAATGATGCACTGACAGAAATAAAGCTTCGGGGAAAAGGAGTTTTCTCTGACCAGAGGCTGTAGTTTGAAGCCTCTGGTCATAGGTATGTCACCATGGTAACTTACAGTGCATATCTAAAGTTTTTCAAGAGTGTCCAAAGTGTCTGTCCTTCATTGATAATCATCACATCAGTAATAAATATAGATTCTTAGAATGAACTTTAGTCCTTGATTTCTTATTTGGTTTTTTGGAGACTAGTCTTTAACAATACATTTCTGTAAAGCCCTTCAAGTGCACATGCATGCATACTACTAATACTATAATACTGCATAGAGTTTTTCCTGTTAAACACACTTGCACACCTCTAATTTCTCTGCAGCTACTGTGTTGTTTTCAGTCTATATTATGTGTTTAACCTCATTTAATCAATACATTTTCTATAATTATAGTTTTGTTTTCCATTGCAAAAATGGCTCTGCTGCCAGTGGACCCGTCCACATGCTGCCAAGGCCAGCCCTTTCATATGAGAGTGCCCATAGCCAGATTAGAAAAGGAAAATATATCCTGGGTATGTTGAACTTCATAACACAGACCTCAGCTCTGGGGACCTTGATCATTCTGCCACAGTATCAAAGTTTCAGTACAGACAGTCCTCATGTAATATTTGCTGTTATCATGCTCCCTTTTCTGGTTATTCTCATAAAAAAAAGCTTCCTTACTTCTTTAGGGAGAACATTTATTATTGCAGTTTACCACCAGTGATGACTAATTTCCTTTTTTTTTTTTTTTAATTATCCCTTTACTCTTTATGCCATTTTCAATTTCTAATCCCATTTGTAAATTCCCATCCAGCCTTCAGACTATTTTATCCAACTGTCCTGTCTTTACAGGCTGCCCTTTATTATAAGTCTGAGACAATATAATTTCTACATTTAATGGTATACAGTTTTAGAATTGGGACCATAAGTCGACCTGATAATATTCTTCCAGGCCTCCAAAATTCAGCTGATGAAGCAGAGTCTGCTATAATTCTGAGCTATAGGAGAAATATAGAGTGTATCCTTGAATTACTGCAATCCATTACCCTTTTAATCCAACTAAATTCTGAATTAAAAAAAGAGCAGAGGTGCCTTAGCAGGACAGAAAATGCAGTTTGTTCTATCACAGGTTCAAATAATGTATTGATGGCAAGATAGGTTCCTTTATCTTCTTCATGTGTCTTTTATGGCTGTGCCATTCTAAAGGAATGGGAACTGGAGAAAAATCTGAGATATGCCAAATTACACAAGAACTGGACTGAAAATCTGTGGCAACAGGTCTGAGGGAGAGATGACTTCAATCTGTCAGTCTGTACAGAGGTGATCGGGAAAGAGCTACAAAGAGCTTTGAATGTCCTTCACGAAGCCTGGAGAACTATTCCTGAAGACTACTTGAAGAAATTAGAAGAAAGCTGCCTCAGAGAGTTCAGGCTGCTTTGAATAATAAAGGTGGTCAAACCAAATATTGACTTTCAAGGTCATCAGAATTGTTCTTGCCTTATTTACACATATTTAAAAAACAAAACAAAACAAAACAAACAAAAAAAAACTGCTGCACCTATTTCTGTTTTCCTTGTAAAATATGAGCAAAATAGGGTTGGCTTTGGAACAGTAATTTTAGCACATAATGAAACTTTTTAATATAATTTTTAATAACTTCATAGTTTCAAGTTCCTTAAGACTGTAAATATCAGACACATCAGTATGCCTCTTACTGCAGGAGAATACTTGTTTTTCAGCAGTGGTGGTTGTTCATTTGCATATTAAACTGGCTCTCCTCTTCCCTCTATTTTTTTCTCGGTCTATCATGTCACATCAAATCCAACCAAGAACCGAAAACAAGTCAGCATTTCATTTACTTAATGACTGACGTTGGTGACCCACTTCCATATTAATAAAAATCATATGCTAATTATTGTTTTGAGCCAGTTAATTAAAAATAAGTGTGCTAATAAGTGTTTATTTACAGTACTTAGTTAAGTGTAAACAGGAGGCTCAGAATATGCTCACAGGTCAATAATAATCCATCCTCATTAGACAAATATCTATCAAGCTTTTGCATTACTGGTCATTCACAGTTCATAGTAATATTTAAAGTGTAGCATTTTCATACTTCAGCTATAAAGTTTCACTTTAAGTGGATAGCATTTTCTTTGCCATCATTTTTTATTAGGGGATAAACAAAATAGTGTCAATATCTGCGTATTTAATGCAATTATTCTTTTCTTAGTGTTAATTATGCCTCTTATTAGGACCATTGGAATTTTACTCAGTCAATAACTGTGGTGCTTGTTTTATTGTAGAGTAGTGCACAGAATCATGGTGCATTTTTAAATGTGATTATTGGTATTCTAAACTGCAGAGCAAAGCATAGAAAATCAGCATGCTGTAACAGCCATGACGGAAATAACCACAGAATCGCCATCCACTCCATAATATTTGTGTCTTGCTTTGATCTTCTCAGCAATATATGGCTGTTGTATTTGCATCTAGACCAAGCAGCAACCTCTGGGGCTGAAAAATTAAAGCAAACAACAACGTGCCAAAACGGCTGCTCCACAAACAGCCACTTGAGACTGGCTTTAGAAACAGGTCAATCACCAAAAGTAGAAATAAACATGATTACAGCGTGGCACAAAAATGATTTTGGTCTCTAGCTAATTTCCTTTTTATGACAAGTGTGATGGAATTTCTATATAACTCATCCATTTAAATTGTGTTGAGCCTGACAGTTAAGCTTAATGTCTTTGTGGGACAGGTCAGTCCCATTTTATCTTCAGCGTTCAGCTGTAATAAAAGAACCCTTTAAGGCATCGGGTGATCAGTTTTTCTGTAAGCGCATTTTTTATTTTTTATTTTTTTTGCTTGCCAAAATTAGTATTCCATGTACACTGTATGAACAAAAGTATTGGGCCACACCTGTTAATTTTAAAGAATTCAGATGTCTGATTAACACGTGTTTAAAATCAATCAGATGTCTGATTAACACGTGTTTAAAATCAAGCCTGCAGTCATGGTCTCTGCTTTTACAAATATTTGTAAAAGGATGATTAATTCTAAAGAGTTTCCTGAATTTGAGAATGATAGTGTAATAGGATCCCACTGTTGCAATAGGTCAGTTTGTGAAATTTCTTCCTTCCATGTTCAACTGTAAGTCATATTAATACAAAGTGGAAGCAGCAAGAAACCACAGCAATTCAGCCATGAAGTGCCAGACCACATAAAGTTACAGAGTGGAGCCTCTGAGTGCTGAGCTGCATAGTGCGTAAAAGTCGTCAACACTCTCCTGACTCAATAACTAAAGAGTTCCAGACCTCCTCTGGCATTAACATCAGGAACAAGAACTGTGTGTCAGGAGCTTCATGGTACAGGTTTCCATGGCTGAGCAGTTGCATGCAAGCCTTACATAACTAACTAAGTGTCAGATAGATTGGTATAAAGCATGCGGCCACTGGACTCTGGAGCAGTGGACACATGTTCTGTGGAGTGACGAGTCACGCTTCTCAGCATGACGGTCTTATGAATGAGTCTGGGTTGGTGAATTCCAGGAGAACATTACCCACCTGGCTGCACTGTGCCAACTGTAGAGTTTGGTGGAGGAGGGATAGTGCTATTGGGTTGTTTTTTCCAGTGTTGGCCTGGTCACTTTAGCTTCAATGGAGAGAAGTCTTCAATCTACCATGACATTTTGGACAACTATGCTTCCAACTCTGGGGAATGCTCTTTTCAATTCATGCACAACTGTGCCCCAGCACACAAATAAAGATCAGTAAAAGCATGGTTGGATGAGTTTGGTGTGGAAGAACTTGACTGGTCCATATAAAGCCCTGACCTTAACCACATGAGACGCCTTTGAAATGAACTGGAGAATGCGAGCCAGGCCTTCTCATCCAACATCAGTGTCTGACCTCATAAATGCTCTTCTGAATGAATGGGCAAAAATTCCCACGGACACACTCCAAAATCTTATAGAAAGCCTTCCCAAGAGTGGAGCCTGTTAAAGCTGCAAAGAGAGGACCAAGTCCATATTAATGCCTATGGATTTAGATTGGGATTTAATGTGCAGGTGACTCAATACGTTTGTCCATATTATGTAATATCATAGTGAAGAAGCACTCTGAGAGTGCAAACAAAGGCAGCGCACTCTCTGAGCAGTATTTATTTCAGGATAGCATAATAGATGTTTACTTTGATTACACAAACATTATGTGGGAGTAGGTAATGGATAATAGGTATTGATTTCTAAATAACTGGACATGAATAACTTGAGCTTATTATATAATATTATACTACAGTATATTTCTAACTAACTAGGCAACTCATTCTTTATCTTGACAGTTCTTTAGCATGCTTACTAATTTCTTTAAAGCAGTTTTAAGCTTTTTTCCAAACTAGGTCTTATAGTGTCTTATTAAAAAAAAAAAAGTTAAGCTTCACAAGGTAATAGTTAGACTCTATCTTTAGTTTTCTTACACATTTCTTTGTGTTTTGCAAAAAAGATGCTGTATTTTGGGTTATTTTTGTGCTTGGTTGTTGAACCTTCAACCTTTGAATACATTGGGAGTTTGCAGTGTCTGTTTTTTTTTCAATGAGAAGAGAAAAAAATGCATCACAAATCACATATCACAACTATTCAGTTTACATAAAAAAATTCAAGTTATGCCTTTGTGTTGCATTATTATTTTTTCTGTCATATGCATTGTTAGTAATTAGTAATGCAGCTAACAGCAGTATTAATGGCTATACAGAGCCCCCCAAAACCAAAGGCCATCGGGAGAAATAAAAGCCTTCAGCGAACAATCATTATGAACAGAGCAATGAAAACAGTGGTGCGTGCCAGTCCTCAGTTCAGTTCTTTGCATTATTCATTTGCTAACAGCAAAACAAGTATTAACATATCAAATATTAACATAAATTCCCATGACACATTCATACCATTCCAGAACTAAAAAGAGCAATTTAACGCCACATTTATAAGTTAAGTTAAAGGAACGTATTTTATCAGTACACAGAGGTACAGGGTTGGTTCAGTCAAAAACAACAGAGACTGAATTAGCCTGTAGAAGCTAAACTCACGTAAATATAATCCAATCGAAGAACCTTTCTGCGATTTTTTCCAGTTATTTCTAGATAAATCTTATTTAGAAATCCTCATCAACAGGCTCGAATCCTCTTTAACGGATTCAAGTTAGGTGATACGTTTTCTGATGATGAAAAGCAAGCTGATTTAATTATTAGCTTGAAACTTCCAGTATTAGTACACACATTTCTAATGAAGCTTAACAAGTGAGCATGTATCTTTTGGTGGATTTGCACTCAGAAGTGGGAGGAAAGTAGGAGATCATACAAACTACAAACTACATCTGTTATGATTCTTTTAAAAAATCTAATTAGAGTTCCCACAATGTTAGCCAAGCAAAAAGCTCAAATGTGTTCGTAGCATTGTTGTATCAGGTAACTAAGGTATGGGTCAAATCTCTTGACTCTCATATTTTGATATGATCACTAATTAAGTAAATGCAAAAAAATCTGTTCTGGAGTATGAAAACAATGCAGCAGTTGTTATGAAATACGTGCTGTCTTTGCTTTTATCATGTCTGCAGCTCCACAAGGATTATTTTCTTTGTCTTCAGGTCTTTTGTTTTCTCAGTACTAATCACGACACATGAGGACAAAAAGGGGAGATGACCTTTTTTTTTCCACCCTATTGTTCAAAACAGATGAGGGTTCATACCACACTAAGAAAGAAATTTAGTCAGCCTACTCCTGCCTTTGCATCTGCATATTTCAGAGTATGGACCCACAGTTGAACTGACTTCTACCTGATGGCAAAAGAACTCTGAGATTCCAGTTTAGAGCGTATGATGCATTTTTTACATTTTGTTCAGTCTTGTTCTCTATACACAACACTCCACACTGAGAAAAAAAGTGTTCTGGTTATTAAAAATATAAAATATTAAAATATTTATTTAAATAATCAGATGCCTTGTTATTAAACATGCAACAGAGCTCTGGATGCATCCTTCTATCAGTGGTCCTTGAGATGCTTCTACAGCTTGATTGGAGTCCACCTCAAAGGTCAAAGATATCTTTATTATCCTCAGGGGGTCAAATAGTTTTGCAGCTAGCAGTGACATTAAAAAACAACAACAAGACATGGCTGCAATTTCACATAAATAAATAAATCACTCCGTGTTATTTAATAAACGTATTGCCATGGTAACAAAATTTCTGAACCTATTGGTCTTGACCCTGACACCACATATCTGCAGCCTGAAGGGAGCATCCTGAAATGGCCATGAAGACGGAGGCTGGAATCAGCCAGGGCAGAGCAGGTTCCTCTTAGGGTCCTGGCCTTGTACACATCCCCTATTGTATGTGCTCTCAGAGTTCTGAGAAAGTGAATGACATGCTAATAATGACATAAAGACAAACAGCTGTCTCTGTAAGGTCTCACAGTGGTGGCAGTAAAGACAAAGCCCTGAGGTCAAGACAGTTGTCCACAGACCTTTGAGACACGATTGTGTCAAAGTGTACATCTGGAGAAGGAGTCAAGAACACTGTGGTTTTCAAAGTGCTCAAGAGCATTCAGTTTTGAACCATCAACAGTCTTCCTGGACCTGGCTGCACCTGGCTTTGTTTATGACCAAACAGGTAAACAAGAACCCAATGAATGGGATCTAGAGATCCTTTGTGGAGATGGGAGAACCTTACAGAATGATCTGTGCATGTCTTCAATCAAGCCTAAAAAGGTCTGTATAGTAGACTGTCCAGACAAAAGCCATTCTTCACCCAGTTGGAAGCTTGCTAAAAGTATCTGATCAACTCTGAAACCATGAGAAGCAAAATCTACTGGTATGATCGAGCCACATTTAGCCACAGCTCCTCCTGTGTGAAGGAAATCAGGCATCACTTCATTAATATCATCTGTCAAACACAGTGGTGGCAGCTTAATGTTACAGCTTAATGATACACTCAAATTAAATGCTAATCCTGGTATCGATTTGTATTTTGCATAATGTGTTTTTTTCAGTAAATCAATGGTCAGTTCAATATGTTCATGTCATTTGTTTGCCCTTCTTTTCTGCTTCTAGTGCTTTTTTGAAAACTGGAATATGTTTTAGGGTCATATTTATACAAAAATCTAGAAAATCCCAAAAAAGTATGTAAAGAATATATGGCAAACATATTCAAGATACTTGCAGTCAATGTGAAATGTTCATAAAAGAAGTAATATGAAATAACACCTGCAATTAGTAACGCAACTGAAGCAGCAGTGTTCATAGCTAATACATTTTTAACTCCTAGACGAAAAAATATAATCCAGCTAAGCCACCACTGGATGTGAGATGCATTTTGCCGTGGTACCAGGTGTAGAGGAAACCTGTTGAGTTTGCCTGTCAATCTGCCTCTTCTACTGCCTTCCTAACAGTCTGTTACTGTGTACTTTCTCTCACTCTGCCCACCGACAAGTCTTTCTCAGTCTCTTGACTTCCCATCTGCTTCAGTACCTTGGATACAGGGATCAAATTCGCAGGTTTAATTGTCTCTTGCTCCTTGCACTTATCTGTGCGTCGGATAACTGGCAGGGGGTGTCTGGGATTTTTGAGATCATCTACACTTTTAAAACATTCATTCAAAGGGGCACATTTGAGCTACTCTGTGACATGCCATGAACATCTGCAATACAGGCCAGCTTAATGCATAATTTAATCCCTTCATTCTGATAAGGAGTGGCAGAGTTGTGAAGGAAAAGGAAGGGGAGAAGACATGTGAAAGGAAGAGAGAAATAAAAAGCTTTGACCTGACATTTTACTGGCTGGTTTGAACTTCTTTGATAGTGCCAGTGTAATGTTTGACCACAATAGAAGAAAAAAAAAAAAAAAAAAAGGTGGGACCATGCCAGGGTGGAGGGTTGAGTGAGAGTGGGAGGACTAGAATTTGCAGCAGCATGTTCACAAAACTGTAGAAACCGAAGAGATCAGTTGGTGCAGTTTGAAACTAAATTGTTTGCCATTCTCGCTTGCTATAGGATTTCATCTGCTTAACACTTTGGGGCCTGCTTGGCCGGATTTACCATTTCATAATGCACCAAATGTTCCAGGCTGCACACAGTCTATTTTAGCACCATTGCTCTCTTAGTAGTATGCTTCTACGTATGCTTTATGTTGAGAAACTAACATAGTGTTAACTGTTTTCTTAAACACCTATTATTCATCATTTATTATTATTGTGTTGAATAGCATTGAAAATGTTATGGTAATAGACAGAAACAAAACAAAATAAGATAACAGAAAAATGGATGCAAGCACTGAGCTGTTTTACTAATAAATTTCCACTACTGGATAAATTATAGCGGTCTTACTCTTGATTTTTAAGTTTTTGCTAAAAGTAAGTCAAATTTACAACTTAAAAACTTCCAAGAAAAACAAAATAAATGAAATGACTATGTTGTTACATGTTGCTCCAATGGTCCAATGATAATTGCAGCTGCTCAGTGCAGGTCAAAGTATTTACCCCTCTGAAAGCACCACGATGCATACAACTTGGGTTTGGGCATTTAACATTAATCAAGTGCCAATTTAGTTCTGTGCAATTCAAAGAATTTCATGTATTTGATATATCTGAAGGCTCTGAAGGCTCCTTTACCCTTGACTCAGCTCTTTCATGTTTCCGCGCCCTGTCATCTTTTTTTTTTTTTTTTTTACTGCTTATACAATTAATGGATCCCAGACATTAGGTGAGAGGTTGGGTACAGGCTAACACAGACAGATATTTATTTATCATCTCACCAACAGCCACTTTAGAATCACCAGTTAACCTGACAAGCATGTCTTTGGACAGGTTCAGACCGAGAACCTTACACCACTGTGCTGCCCAGCTGTTAGTTATTTTGGCTACCTCATGTAACTGATCTAACTACACGATCAACTTCATTAGGTTAGTTATCCAACACTAAACCTTAAGCTGAGTTTTACAGCAGTGATGTCACCAGTATCTGATAATCTACTGTGAGAACTTATTAGTTTATTTTTCCATCTGTCTGTTCTCTGTGTTCTGTCTGTTCCAGAAATAGCCCTTTCTTTACTCTTACCAAGCACTCAGAGCACTTTTTAAACTGCAAGCTGTATCCACAAACACTTTTTAACTCTTACGCACACATGCAAACCCAGACAGATGCATCAGCAGGTATTTGGGGTATATCTTACTTCAGGACACTTAAGAAAACAGATGCAGGAGCTGGGGATCAAACCACCAGCCTTTTGATTAGTAGACGTCTGTGCTAAATCCTGAGCCACCAAAAACAACAAGATTTTTGGGGACCTGTAGGTGAAAATTGGTTAACCAGTGAGAAGTGTAAGGAGTCCATCCAGGAGATGTGGCAGAAAAAAGTAGTATTACTTGAACTATGACACCACACTCCTCTGTTAGCAAACTGAGTGATTTTCAAACTTCTAAAGTTGATATCTGCATGGTGGCAGTAATCAAACCATTAAAAAAAACAAAAAAAAAAACATCATTTGACCCAGCTGTCTTAGCTAATTATAGGCCAATCCCCAACCTTTCTTTTATCTTAAAAATTCTTGAAAGAGTAGTTGTAGAACAGCTAACTGATCATGTGCAGGTTTATTTGAAGAGTTTTAGTCAGGATTCAGAATCAGTATAGAAAAAGCATTAGTGAAGGGTACAAATGATCTTCTTACAGCCTCTGGTAGTGAACTTATCTCTGTGCTTGTCCTGCTAGACCTCAGTGCAGCTTTTGTTACCATTGAACATAACATTTATTACAGAGATTAGAGCATGTCATAGGTATTAAAGTTACTGATTGAATCATATCTATCTTATAGACTCCAATTTGTTCATGTAATGAACAACGGTAACAGTAATGGGATGTCTTCTTCACACACAGGTTAATTATGGAGTTCCACAGCGTTCTGTGCTGGGACCAGTCTATTTACATAATACATGCTTCCCTTAAGCAGTATTATTAGAAGGCATAGCATGCATTATCATTGCAGGAATGTCTTTAAGACATAAAGACCTGGATGACCGCTAATTTACTGCTTCTAAATTCAGATAAAACTGAGGTTATTGTACTCGGCCCTGCAATTCTTAGAAACATGGTGTCTGAACAGACGCTTATTCTGGATGGCATTACCTTGGCCTCCACTGTGAGGAATCTTGAGGTCATTTTTGATCAGGATATGTCCTTCAATGCGAATAATAAACAAATATGTGGGGCTGCTTTCTTTGCACAACATCTCTAAAATTAGAAACATCTTATCTCAGAGTGATGCTGAAAAAAAATACTTCACGCATTTATTATTTCTAGGTTGGACTATTGTAATTCATTATTATCAGGTTGTCCCAGAAGTGCCCAGAAAAGCCTTCCCTTGATCCACAATGCTTCAGCAAGAGTACTTACTGTACAGGGATTAGAAAGAGAGAGCATGTTTCTCCCATACTGGCTTCATTGGCTCCCTGTTGAATCCAGAATTGAATTTAAAATCCTTCTCCTTACATACAAGGTCATATCACCCCAATAGAGCACTTCATTCTTAGACTGCATGCTTACTTGTGGTTCCTGGGCTATTTAAACTAGAATGGGAAGCAGCGCCTTCAGCTTTCAGGCCCCTGTTCTGTGGAGCTGGGTCCCAGTTTGGATTTGGGAGACAGGCACCCTCTCTACTTTTAAGATTGGGCTTAAAAGTTTCCTTTGTGATCAAGCTTATACTGTAGATAGAGCTGGACCAGCTGACTCTGAACCCTCCCTTACTTATGTTGTTATGGGCTTCCCATGATTCACTGAGTGTTTCTTCTTCACTCACCTCTTTTCACTCTCTATGTGTTTATACAGCAATTTGCATTTAATCATTAGTTATTATTAATCTCTGGCTCTCTTCCACAGTGTGTCTGTCTATTGTCCTGTCTCGCTCGCCTCTACCCACCCGGTCACAGCAGACAACCGGGTTGCCCTAGCTCTGGTGGAGGTTTCTTATATATATATATATATATATATATATATATATATATATATATATATATATATATATATATATATATATATATATATATATATATATATATACAATTATTTAATTTAATTAAATTTAATGGTTGAATGTGTATGATTTGACAGGAAGAGCATTCAAAAATAGGACGTCTAGTTTTCTTTATCTGAAAAATATATTTTTGACCATCATCTTGAGTTTTCAAATAGCTAATAGGCTTAACCAGAAAAGTAATCATGAAAGATTATATGCACCATTTTAGTACTTGTATCCACCTGTGAGGGATTTCCCTGCACTAGTAGTACCAGACATTAAGAAAGACATCAGAGCACAGGAGACAAGAAGGAAGAGATGCTGTTAAAAATGTTATCAGCCCTAACTTTCTTCTCCTTTTTGATTTTATCCTAGTGATCAGTTTAGAGTTAGGTTGCTGAAGATGGTGAAAATTAGACAATATAAGCTCAATTGAAGCAGTAAGAGAGGCTCGTGAGTAAAAAAGGAAAATAATGAATAAGCAAGAGGGGCAAAAGAAGATAAGGTTTATACTGTATATAAAAGTAAACAACAGAGAAATGGTTTGTTTAATAAAGGATATGATAAAAATAAACAACCCCGATACACACACATGGTCACAAACACAAACAAGCATCTTTTTACAACAAAATATCTGAAAGACAATATCATGTCTCCCACAATCCTTAGATATAAATGTATACCTTACAGGAGTTTTAGTCCTCATATGCACTACAGTACAGAGGAACATGAACATTGTCCACAGCGTCCATAGTGGTGTTTCAGGCTTAAACGATTATAAATCAGAATCTGCCTGTGTGGAAGCAGTTGGAACAACAGAGCTGCTGATGCTCTGCAAATGGACGGCATGAAGTTTCACTTTATGAGTGACATGCATTGACATCATGGAAAGAGACATGAGTGGTTTTGTGGCCTGTTTGCTTGCACTGTCACTGCATGAGGAAAAACCTAAGGGGAAAAAAAAAAAAATCCAATGATTGACAGGAAGCCATAATGCATTCACTGCATATTGAAAGCATTTATTATCTTCTCTAATGGTAACAAAGAGCTCACAAAGAAACAGTTGTTTGCAAGCGTCATTGTCATTGTCTCCAACTTGACCTCGTTTGTCAAAATGATAATAGTAAGATAAACAGAGGATGAAAGCAAGTCATTTTGTCAGTAATGATTTTTTAACCACTTTAAATGAAGACCTTCCAAAACACAGATATACAATCACAGTGCATCTGTTTTGGTTTTCTTTCGCTTCTCACAGATCTCTTTTGGGCATGGAAAAAGATTAAAACTATTAAGTGGTTAAGAAGCTTGACCAGGTGCTAAAATGTGCCATGATCTGTGTATTTTAACTTTGAATACCTACCACAAACTATATATACTAAAAAGCACAGGCCAAAGTAGGAGATATAAAAGAAAACAAAACAAAAATATAGCGAGGGAGAGGCTGAGATCATATTTAAATAAGTGCTGTATGAATGTGTGTGAATGAATCAATGTGATTTGCAGTGTTAAGGTGAGGGGGGGGGGGGGGATCACTGTCAGTGATTGCATAGATGGAAAGAAATGGGGAGAAAAAGAAAAATGAGGGAAAAAAAGGGAGCTTAGAAGCCAAAAATAAGAGCATAACAAAGTAACAAAGAGAAGCTGCTGAGCAACAGACAGAGGATGAGACTACAGAGATAAAAGCAGGAAGCATGGCTCTGCAATCCAAAGCAAACTTAATTCATGCTAAGCTGGCATGCTGGGGTCAACATGGGTCTGGTCTATACCCATTCAATGAGGATTATTAGAGAATATCTAAATACCACATAATAATAAAAATCCTTCTGGAAATACAAGAAGCTAAGAATGGAGAAGCTATATATATATATATATATATATATATATATATATATATATATATATATATATATATATATATATATATATATATATAATACAAAAAAATGGCAATAATAGGCAGGAAAAGGAAGATAGTGTTATGGTCTGTCATGTCTAGCTTTTCTTTTATTCTCTGGCATAATGCACTTTTCCTTGGGAAAGTTTTGAGAGCAAACTTGGATTGTTAACTGACTACAAGTTAATAGTTAATCCAGAGAAATGTGCATATCTGTGCCATCCATTCATGCACCTTGAAACCATGCTTATATAGCATGGTGTGCAGCTACTCCTACTGCCTTCTCTCATTTGGAGTCTTCCGTTTCATGTGGTGTGAATAAAAATTGACTTCACTTTTTTCCTTTCAGTTCCACTGTAGAGCTAGTTAACTCTTGTGCAACTTCAGCCATGCTGCCTTGAGCATTCACCTACATTTAATGACAGCAACCAGATAAGAGGTAAGGAAAAGAGACAGAAGAGAGAGAAATGCAAAAACTGGAGGACAAACAGGGATGAGATGGAGAGAAGAATAAAGACACTGAGCTGAGAGGGAGATTGGCAAGGGGTAAAAGAGAATGCCAAAGAAAGAATGAGAAAATGAGACGGAAAAAGATACAGCGGAGCAGAGAATAGTCGAGGTGGCAGGATGAATGTCAGAGCTTGAGAGGGAAAGTGAGAAAAAATACAGTGGACAAACGATCAAGTGAGTGGGGATGGAGGAGGACGAGTGTTGAGAGGAAAAGATGTTGGCGGTGTGCAGATTTCTCCTCCATTACATTCCGAAAAGAGAGAAACAAGGGATGCAAGGGAGAGATAAGAGGAAGTTGATTAAAGAGGCACAGCCAAAGAAAAGATGCCCTGTATTTAGCATTCTCCTGGCAGTGTGGAGGCTTATTTTCATGCCCCAGTTTGTCAAAATGAGCGGGAGCCAGAGGGTAACGACAGAGGAGACACGGGCAGCTAGCATACAGAGATAGTCATGTTATGACTGAGACAGAGGGAATAAACGCAACGTAGACTGAGGGAGAGAGAAGGAGCCCTTCATCTAATTATCAAACCCTTACCATAATTTCCCAGCCACTTGCCACACTTCAAGAGACGACGTGTAAAATCACATCGTTACGCACAGATGTTGACAATCACATAAGAAAAGAGACCAAATGAGGAGATACGTTCCTTTGTGCATGCATAGCATCTCATTTGTGATGACTACATGTAAAATCCTGGAGCAGTGACATTTCTTGGCAGGGAGGTTGATCACAGCAAAAGAGTACTGTATGTGTGGTTATCACTCTAGTTTTGATAAGACTGGAAGGTAGAGATTTTTTTTTTTTTTTTTACAGCTAGTTTGCATTATCATGTTATGATAATGATAGTCAGTCCTCATCACTCCCAATTGGTGGTCATTTTTGGCTGACTTGTTTGCAATTTAAATGGTAATTTCCCCCAAAACTTCCTTCCCTCAAGTTGTTTTTATAAACTGAAAGCACAGATGAATTACAGCATGTTGTCCTGCCATTAGTGGTGTTAGATCAGAACATGCTGTGTTGTCCTGGAAGTCACTGGAAAATGTGTTTTGTTTTAATAGTTTGGAGAACGTGCTTGTGACTATGAATGTGTGACTATATGGCACTGACTGCTGGCCAGTTCACCACTATGGTTTTGATGCTGGTGGTCCTCCTTTGGACTGAGACTGGCCAGACCCCATGAGTAAAGGCCCAACCATGAGACCTGCACCATAGGGCTCATTGCAAATGCCCTTTGCCTGACCCCTTCACCCAAGACCAATTTGCTTTAGGAGAACCTACCATTGTCCCTGAGCCACTGGTCTTTGGTGTCAAAATGAGCCATGTGATGTGGCTTGGACATCTGACTAGGACATGTCTGAGTAATTGGTTCTCAGCTGGCTTAGGCTACAGTTGCTAACAGTGGCTGAAGGCCTCTGCTTGACCAAAATTATTTTGACCATGTGCACTCAACTTTGCCTTTCCCTTTGAAATGATCACTGTAAAGACAGGGACCAGGTCTGAGACCACTTGCGGTCAGTTTCCATCTTCAAACCGACTTTGATGCGTCAAGCAGGTGATAAAACGTCAGTAAGACAGAGTCAGTTTGCTATCAGTTCTCCACTGAACAGGGTCAAGTTGGCAATTACATGCAATCTGCTTGCAATAATATGGCAATTAACTGTGATAAATCACAAAAAGCTAAAAAAAATGAGGGTGCAAGTAATGTACTAACAAAATAATACAGTGTAAGTGCAAGTTTTAGATCTGTTTCTCTCTGAAAACAGTGTGGCAGTTAAGATAAATGAGAGAAAGCCGAAGGAGAATCAATATGATTTTGATATAAAGGATAACTCTTCTGATAGAAACTGCTGGGGCTGTGTGTGGACCAAAGGACTGAGACTCATGTGGAGCACAGGATTTATCCAGAGGAGAGCTGCACGATTACAAACTATTCCTCCATATAAACTTGAAATGCACAATCTGTAGAAGAACACAAAACATTATTTACTGTCAGATCTCAAACCCTCCACATTGCTCTGGGTTTTTTTTACAGTGTGTGAAACTGAATTGGAGCTATGCACTGGGACTGCTTGCTCCTCTTCTTTCAATCCCCCCCCCCCCTGTTTCCTTTCATCCTTTCCTCCCACCTCACCTCACCGATCATTTTCTCCCCTTCTTGCATTGCAGTAGCACTTCCTTCCTCCCCCCCGTTGCTCTCTATTTTCCACTGCTCATCTTCTCATCCTCTCTGTGCAGCCTGTAGGTGGCACAGAGGCATGTAAATTGGCACAGAGTTTGGCACAGTGATCTGAATAACCATTTCTGCTCTACAGCCATCATGAATGACTCTGCTGTCATATCACCTTCGTTCCACCACACTCCTCTCAGCTTTCACTCTTTGCTTTCCATGAGCCCTGCTCATCCTCTCCTATCCTCACTCCAGTTTTCTATTTTCTCTCTGCTCTCTTTCAGTCTCTTGTCTCCCTCCTTTTTCTCTCCACCTATCTCATCTCATGTACTTGCCATCTTTATCTCCACTTTTTCATCCTACATTCACTCTCTGGTCTCCACTTTTCTTTTCACGTCTTCCTACCCCTGTCCTCTACTGTCCTTTTTGTGCCAGTCTTTTGATTATTCTAGTGCCTCCCAGGCAGTGTGTATTAATAACACAGTGCCAGTTGCACACATGGGCAGGAAGAGACAAGAGAAAAGTGTAAAAGAAAGAATATTAAAAAAAAAAGATGAGATAAGGGAGGAGGGTGCACAAAATGCCAGTGACAGAAACATTGCCTGCTGTCCTTTGCATTTTTATCATTCACAGATATATTAATATTTTTCAATTGTCAAAAAGTCACATAAAAACAATTAAAGGCAGTAGAGCATTCTTAATATTTTTTAGGCACTCCCCTTGCTGAAGATGATTTTCATATTTTAACTATATATTTTCTTTTTTTTTTTTTAAATGTATCCAAATGGAGCATTTATAACAGCAGGAGAGCACGTAAACGAAAACACACACACAGCTCTTTATTTGGAGAAACCCAGTGTGACGGTGCAACTCACTGATGTGGTGTTAAATGGTTTAACAAAAGAGGGGAATGGCACAAAGAACATTCTAGTCTTGGCTTTATAGTAGATTAAAATAAACATGTTGTGGTTTTTGTGGAATTTTTGACAGTAATTGAAATGTAGAATATAAGTGCAGGAATCTACACTGCTCAAAAAAAAAAAGTGAACACTTAAACAACACGATATAACTCCAAGTAAATCAAACTTCTGTGAAATCAAACTGTCCACTTAGGAAGCAACAGTTATTGACAATCAATTTCACATGCTGTTGTGCAAATGAAATAGACAACAGGTGGAAATTATTGGCAATTAGCAAGACACACTTAATAAAGGAGTGGTTCTGCAGGTGGGGACCACAGACCACTTCTCAGTACCTATGCTTTCTGACTGATGTTTTGGCCACTTTTGAATGTTGGTGGTGCTTTCACACTTGTGGTAGCATGAGACGGACTCTACAACCCACACAAGTGGCTCAGGTAGTGCAACTCATCCAGGATGGCACATCAATGCAAACTGTGGCAAGAAGGTTTGCTGTGTCTGTCAGCATAGTGTCCAGAGGCTGGAGGCGCTACCAGGAGACAGGCCAGTACACCAGGAGACGTGGAGGAGGCTGTAGGAGGGCAACAACACAGCAGCAGGACCGCTACATCCACCTTTGTGCAAGGAGGAACAGGAGGAGCACTGCCAGAGCCCTGCAAAATGACCTCCAGCAGGCCACAAATGTGCATGTGTCTGCACAAACGGTTAGAAACCGACTCCATGAGGATGGTATGAGGGTCCAACATCCACAGATGGGTGTTGTGCTCACAGCCCAACACCGTGCAGGATGCTTGGCATTTGCCAGAGAACACCAGGATTGGCAAATTCGCCACTGGCGCCCTGTGCTCTTCACAGATGAAAGCAGGTTCACACTGAGCACATGTGACAGATGTGACAGAGTCTGGAGATGCTGTGGAGAGCGATCTGCTGCCTGCAACATCCTTCAGCATGACTGGTTTGGCAGTGGGTCAGTAATGGTGTAGGGTGGCATTTCTTTGGAGGGCTGCACAGCCCTCCATGCGCTCACCAGAGGTAGCATGACTGCCATTAGGTACCGAGATGAGATCCTCAGACACCTTGTGAGACCATATGCTGGTCCGGTTGGCCCTGGGTTCCTCCTAATGCAGGACCATGCTAGACCTCATGTGGCTGGAGTGTGTCAGCAGTTCCTGCAAGATGAAGGCATTGAAGCTATGGACTGGCCTGCTCATTCCAGACCTGAATCTGATTGAGAACATCTGGGACATCATGTCTCGCTCCATCCACCAATGTCACGTTGCACCACAGACTGTCCAGGAGTTGGCGGATGCTTTAGTCCAGGTCTGGGAGGAGATCCCTCAGGAGACCATCCGCCACCTCATCAGGAGCATGCCCAGGCATTGTAGGGAGGTCATGCAGGCACGTGGAGTCCACACACAATACTGAGCCTCATTTTGACTTGTTTTAAGGACATTACATCAAAGTTGGATCAGCCTGTAGTGTGTTTTTCCACTTTAATTTTGTGTGTGACTCCAAATCCAGGCCTCCATTGGTTAATAAATTTGATTTCCATTGATGATTTTTGTGTGATTTTGTTGTCAGCACATTCAACTTTGTACAGAACAAAGTATTCAATGAGAATATTTCACTCATTCAGATCTAGTATGTGTTATTTGAGTGTTCCCTTTATTTTTTTGAGCAGTGTATTTTGCTGATGTTATGCAGATGACACACAGTTGCATGTTCCCCTACAACAAAAGCCTAATCATGTTTTTAGTAATGTAATAATGTTACACATTACTATATTAAATTAAGTAATTACATTATAGTTACAATTATGTTCATACTTGCAATACAAAGGTTCTTCTATTATCTTTACGCCTAGTGGATAGAAAGAAAAAAACATTAAACAAACATGCTTTTTTTCCCATGTGCATGTTCTACAGTCAGCTGATCTCAGTTTGTGTGCAGGAGGAGGGAAATGGTGGCACAGTCTACACTGGCGACAGGGACATTTCTTTTATTTTTACTGCACAAAAGTACAGCAGTGTGATTGTAAAGTGTTAACTCCATCGAGGAGAAAAAAAAAAAACTGCATCATCCTGCAAACGCAATTTCTGCTCTTTGCAACAATCTGCACGCACAACATGCCAACACAAAGAACCCAGAATGATGACAATGGCGAGTGTATGCTGACCCCAGCCCAGCAGCCAGACCCTGAACTTCAACAGGTAACAAAGGCAGTGACAAACAGCTTGCAGCCTTCGTTTCTACCTGTTCATGTTTCTACTGTTTCCACTGTGGTGATCGCTTTGAAGCCTCTTTTGGATGGTTTACAATTTTGCTTTGTGCTGTCAGCTTTGTGTTCATACATAATATTAAAAGAAAGATTGAATGTGTTTCTTCATTAGAATAGGGATTTGTATCAGTGTGTGGGACTGTAGGCTCAGGTTTATATTGCTAACTGGTAATTATGTGATACTGTGTTGCATATAGTATAATACATTACTTTTTTGAGTAACAACCCCAACACTGCTGGTGGATGCTTGATTTATGACCCCACCCACTTGGCAGCTCCAATCATGTTCACAAGCCAACAGATATGATCAAACATGAATGACTTAACTGATGAAATGCCACGTAATATTAAAGTAATAACAAATGCCAACAAATTACTTAGCAAAAACAGCCACATAACTAATGTCAAGCGTGTAATAAAACACTAATCTGTTACCATTGTGACAGATGTGAGATGCTAACAGATCTTATTAACAGAGAAAAGAAGTTATAATCGCGTTGTTACACTAACAGGTCCACACTGCTAAATAAGGTAACAAAATCTTGAACATCTGCTTCTAAAACTGCAGCTCAGGGATGTTGATGCTGGTCTCAAGGTATTGCTGTTTACTACATTTCTTCTGGTGTTTGATAACTGGGAGGAGGTGCACCTCCATAATCCATGCTGTGTGGAGCTTTTTTTGGTCTTGGTACAGTTGAGCTCTCCAAAGTCAGGTCATGTGCTGCTGCAGTAGTATTTTCTCCAAATTCCTGGAATCCCCTTTACTCAGACACTTTGTTGTCTCTGAACATATCAACCATTTGCTCAGAGTTGCAACTGGTTCTTTTGGAGTGCTGTGTTTACTGTTATCATGCCAAAGAAGAATTTCAGCATGAGTTTCAGGGAGTAATTAAATGCAAAATTTCTGCAGGTGCACAAGAAGATCACATCCAGCATCACTGTTTTCATTTGAAGACAAGTCCTCCAGAAATTCAAGAAAAATAGCATACTGTAGTTGGAAGCAATGGCTTGTAACAATGTCATTGTCAAGGCTGGTCGCACTGGGCACAGAGGACCGAGAGAGGATGTATCTGTGCCTTGAAATTCATGAGTCGCTGTATAACTAAATTTATACAGTAGCATGCACAGTGCAATGAGTATACTGTGCATGTGGGGTCCAGCTCTTGTATGCAAACCTATAGACCTGTTCTAATGCTGGACACATTTGATGCACCATCCTTCACACTGCCTCATAAAATTCTAGGAAAAGTTCTTCTGCCGCCAAGTTTTCTCTCACAAAGCATAAGCAAATAGACACTTGCTCTTTGACCAACTCTCTGATCCATAATTGCAGAGAGAAGCTTTGCAGATTTAATTTTTTTAATTAGCTTTCTCAGGAAATCATGGGCCATAATTTCAGTCATCTGATTGAGGGTATTCTTTATGAACCAGTCATGACTGCAGCTCTGGTGAGCATTCAAGTTTCATCCATTTGTTTTCCCTCAAATTGCCAATCCCTGACATGAAAGATACTGACAAAAGGATAGAATAGCCAGCAAAGCAATTTTACAGTAGCATCCACCATCTTTTGTTTACAAGACATACAGTATAAGCAGAAACATTAACAGCTGCAATAGTAGCTGCAACAATGCTAGCAGTAGTGCAGTATAGACTGGACTTTTCATGTGGACTGAGGCATTCAAGTTGTTCTGCCCAGCTTGAAAAGCATTCTTTAGCAAAAGCTTTCAGAGATTTTTGATCATGTGTTGATGATGGAAGTGGGGCACTTACAATTTTAGCTGTAGCACAAACCTCACCAAACATTTTGTTTTTTGTAGAGTTGTAAGCTGTCGTTAACATTAAGTCCCTCTCTTCAAGGCTAATGCACAACCTGTGAGCGCCACATTAGGAGCATAGATGCCAAAATACTCATTTGGATTGTCATCTGAAGTAATGCTCTGTTTGATGGTTAGAATTAGAAGCATGGGATTGACAACAACAAAAAAAAAAAGAAAAAACCCATAAAGTTTTCATATCACATTAATATAAATTTAAACTGCCAGCACATGTGGGTGCTCAGTATTCTCTGTGGGTGCTGCAGCATCTGAGTACCCATGCAATCTGTGCCCCCTGCAATTCAACAACTCCAGCGTTACGTCTGTTTGACTGTCTCAAAATTGTTTAAAATTCCATAATGATAAATCTTGTTTTAATGATTGGTCCAAAAACTTCAGCAGTAACTTTGGTTCACTGACTAAAAATAATAAGCAGTCTGCTTGAAATCGAGGAGCTGTTTTTGATACTGATCTCTGTTTTGCATGTTCTCATACTTAATCTTAAAAATCATACCTGGAACTTAACTGGTATTAAGAGCTCCATTACTTGCAAATTTACTCTGGGTGTGCTTTACTTTTTATTTGCTTTTAATATTTTTTCCAGTCTCTTAGCATTAAATATCACTCTGAAGAACTGTTAACCCCTTATAGGCCAGGATACTCATTTGAGATCAGTGAATGGGGCTCTGCTGATTATTCTAATAGGGAACAAAGATGACCAGGTTTTTAGAGCCCTCAAACTGTGGTACAGTCTGTCCACTGAGATCAGAGTGGCAGCTTTTTTTTTAAATCACATTTAACATCTGTTTTTTTAAAAAAATCTTTAATTAAAAGGCCTGAATGAAGGTTTGATTATGTTTTGTTTCCTGTTTTTCCATTTGTTTGTTTTTATTATCTCTGGTTGCTTATATGATTTCTGTTTTTCTTATTTTCATTTGGATGTTCCTAATTAATTTTTTATTAGTACGTGCAAATGGTACCGTATTGTTTGGCCCATTGGTGCTGTTAGAAAATTGATACACTTAATCACATTGATAAAAGGAAAAAAAATGGGTGGTAGATGCTGTTTAACCCATTGCTAAGTAGTTACCAGGCAGTGTGATGGCATCACAACATATCATGCATAATTCGACTTCAGGGGCCTAACATGTACCTACGTGCCCAATTTGGTTGCTCAACATACCTGCATTAACCCAACAAATTCCCACTATCTTTTTTTTGGTGAATGTATATATACATACAAATATGACGGTGTATGAAGAGTTTATTTAAGTAAAAGGAAAAAAATGCAATTTATCATAGCATAAATAAATAAAGAAGTAATGAAAAAAAAATCCATATCATGCACATTAGGAGCATGTGTATACTGTTAGGAAGTTTGAGCGGGCTTTTTCTTTTAAATTGATTTTATGATTGCCAGCATGAAACTGTGTTGCTCAAACACTAAAGAGTGGAGCAAAAAGAGATGTAATTCACATAAATTGATGAGGAGAAGTCAAGTGGTAAATGGACTGATCTGATAAAAATGCTTTTTTTCCTTAGCGGCCTACAAAGCATTTTACAAAATGTTAGTGAAACAGCAGGTGGGGCACAAAGAGAAGAAATTGGTTAAATAAGCTGACATCTAGATATGAACACTGGAAAGTTCCAAACAGTGAACTACCAGACAAGACAGCATCCAACCTCCTTTCACAGGTCCTTTTCTTGCCACTTTGTCATCCACAGCTTCCCTTACCTTTATCCTCTTTTCTCCCCACCTTAACCTGTCTCCTACTTCCCACCTTTATTTTCTCCTCTTCATCATCTCCCCTTCTTTGCTCCCTTCTTTCACTCCTTCCAGTGGCAACACTACCTTCATCTTAACTTTCCCCACCTAAATGTGGCTTCATCTTTCATCTCCCCATCCCTTCCTTTTCTATACTCCCTCCCTCTATTCTCCCTTTTCTGTCCGCATGCCTGCCCATTCACTCGTTCACTCTCCCGCCACCTAATGGGGTGCTGTTGCTATGGTAACACAGAGTGAACATCCTTGCATTCCAGTGTGGGAAAGACGATAGCTTGTAAAGTCTCTCTCTCTCACTCTCTTGCTCTCTCATTTCTTTTTTTGCACATTATCTTCAGTCAAATTCAAAAACACACATTTTATTGCAGTTGTTCTAAAAGCAATTATTTAATGCTAGGTAAAAACAAAACGATAATTACAAACCAAAACATGCAGTATATGAAGCATATGCTAATCATGCATATAATAATAATGACAGTTTTAAGTGGAATTACAAAACCACCCATAAATTCATTCATATATATATATATATATATATATATATATATATATATATATATATATATATATATATATATATATATATGTTAACAGGTTATGAAATACAGCTATGTAGATATGAATTGATGTGTCAAATTTAAAAGAAATTCTAATATTGTAAATCACATTCATATTTTCTTTCAGTCAGGTTTCTTGATAAGTATATGCTGTCAAGCCGACTGTGTGCAAGCAGTTTCAGTCAACAGCAAAATGATAGGCCTTTATCTTTTTGGTTGGATCCAGTCTTGCTCACCTGTTCTTAAAACTGCCCTTTACCTCCATTTTTTTCACTTTGCCTGGAGTAGCAGAAAAAAAAAAAAAAAAAATTATACGCCCTTTTTGTTTTGAAACCAAACGCAACAAAACACAAACGATTCTTGACATTTACCATAACATCCATTAAAACTCAAAAGCTTTTCATTTTGCCTAATACTTCATCAATAGATAACAGCTCCGTTTGAATGGGGATTTGAGAAAACCCATTCCCATTCATTTTTATCTGTTGAGTTGTCATCTGACAGCAAGGTCAAGAGTTTACTTTAATAACAATTCTCCAGTCATTAGTGGTTACATCTGGCATGCTATTCAGAGTAAAACAATGTCCAATAATGCCACACTTGAGATTATCAGTCAGAAAATTGCATGAGGTTGTGGCTGGCAAAATTTAGATGCAGGAACATTTCTTATGTAAATGATCTTGTTGTTGGTGCTACGGATGGCAGCCATGGTGAACTGATGTACTTGTGTGTAATTTGGAAGAAAAATAATTAATATGATAAATTAATGCTGTGAACGCCAATTTAAGACTTCATCAGGGACAAATCTGTTAAGTAATATTTCATCAACAGCTGAATGGCTTTGTTGCCGCTTTTTGCTTGGGCATTTTTTTGTGACAGACTGAAACATGGACAAATGTATGTTCTCACACCTTTCTGTCTGGCACCTTTGCCACAGGCTGATGGAATGCTGGTTCTCCCTGAGGCATTCACACCACAAAATGGACTGGTATCAAACCTCAAACACCCACATTTCTGACGTGGGGGGACTCAGACAATCCAGTACTGCAGGTTGAGCAAACTAGATAGAAACAGTTTCCTTTTGCACAGTAGAAAGCAAACAGATAGTTGTTAATCAAAGTGGCATCATAAACTGATTCTTGAAAATAACGTAAACAATGACATATGAGATAGTGTCACTGTCTGCACATGTTGGCTTTTTATGTACAGATTCATCAGGGTGCTGCAAACATAGATATTAGGCTCAGATATTTGACTTAACTAAGGTCACAGTCACACAGCCCTAGAGACCAGTCAGCCCTTCTCTGGCAACCACTGGTTGCTAGAAAAAAAATGTATATTCCTTGATTGGTTGGTCAGTGGTTGCTGGAGGTTGCTGAGAGTTGCTAGAGTTGCTTGGTGAAACTGGTCTTGCTGTCTGTGAAATAGATTGCTTAAGTCCCAGTCCTAGACTGATAAGTGAGCCCCTGGCAACCACAGATCAATAAGGAAAAAGGTGTGTTTTGTGACTGGCTAGCAAGTCATTGCTTGCACTCACTAAGTGAAATTGGTCGCAAAGAAATATATATATACTTTGAAAGTCTAACACAAACTGGAAATGGGGAATGTTAACCTACAAAGCTGTGTCTTTTGAAATATCTTGGTTACAGGAGTACAGCCCAGCCTTTGTGTGTGAAGGCAAAACTTCTCTGTTTCCAGTTTGTGTTGCACTTTTTTCAAGTTTCACTACAAATCAGCGAGTAGTCGGTGCAAACTAGAGCCAACTCTGGCAATCTGCTAGCAAGGTTTATGGTACAGCACCCTAGTAGTGATTGATTCAACCTGACGAAAGCCAGCAAACTCCAAGAGCCGCTCCCCAGCTGGTCAAGGAATACACATTTTCCTCAGCAATGGGCTGCCGAGGGGTCACCAACTAGTCTCTAGGCTTATATGACTGAGGTCTAAAATACGTTAGTAAATGTACTTGGAAAAGTAACAGGTTAATAATCCTTACTGTGTTCAACTGTTTAACAGTGTACCTGCTGTAATTCATGTAAAAAAAGAAAAGAATGGAACTGTGCCGTAAGTGGTAAGCATTAGAATGTACAGTAGTATTATCAGTTGTTTGGTTGGTGTTACACTTTTATTTCAGTGTTCAGTTATAGGAATGGAGGTGAAATAACTGAAGTAACACTTCAGTAACACAAAAATAACACAAAACACTTGTAAATTGATTTGACTGATTGCACTTATAGAAAAAAAATGAATCAAAAATTGCATAATTCCATAATAATTTCCAGTAATTTGATGTTCTTTTCTTCCCAGAGGGAATAGCTTTGACAGTATGAATACACTGTATTCAGTAATGGTACATTATTGTTAAAAAATTCCTATTTTTTTTTATTTATTTATTTTTTCCAGAAATGCACTGCAATGAATATAAGAGCCCAGCAATGTGACTGAAAAGATACAGTCTGCTTAATCACCAAAGCATCTACTTCATAATCCACATCCTTTTTTCACATACAGAGCAGAGTGCACCTACTATGGGAAGTGTATTTGGATATGCACTGATCCTTATGGTTGCACTGGTAATATATAATAGATCCCTAACTGGTCATTGCTGCAATACAGACAATGGAGTGGTGGGAGAAAAAAACAAACCAAGGAAGTGACAGGGCTGAGTGTAATAAAAACACTAAAAATTCTATAGCACGACAAATGCATGATGGGGCTTCTATAATGGTGACTGCTATGGTCCCATATTTTTCAATTCAGGCATGCCTTGGAGCTATTATCATACATTGGTATAGCAATGTAGGCTCCAAATGCGACCTAGCAAATCACTGTAGACACAAATTCTATTATCACTACTCGTATGCATTCCCAGTTCAATTTAAGATAACAGAGGTTTGTGGTGATTGATTTTTGAGTGAATTACTTCCCCAGAGACATAGTATATTTGGGATTCTGGATTTTCTCACCATTAAATATATTTGCAAAATGTTTATTTTCTTTTGGGGTAAACACATTTTGGTTGAGAGACGAGGAATGCAAACGGCACAGATATATTTACATCTATTTGTTTATTTTTGTTATTTAAATTTTTTTGACTTGTTGAGTTCTAAGTATGGCTCATTCAAACCAGCCACAAACACATTCAATATTAGTCCCCTCTTGACTTTTCAGCAGTTCCATTCTTTAATATAGTTAGCAGGTATCACCACCTCTTCACCTCCATGTATGGAGCCAAATAATACAGTAATTATGCTTGCACACACAAACAAAAGACAGTAGTACCCACGCTGTAAGCTCAACATAGTCCATTTCTGCACCCAACAACCGCACTCCCCGTCTGACACATTGCACACCCTTACACACAGCAGCAGCAGACAGATCAGAGGGCAGTTTGTAATTCCATTAGCTAAAAGGTCAGTTTCTCTCCATTAGCTCTGCACCATCTGTCTGGACACATAAACTCTCATGTTAACTTTAACTTTATAAACAATCCATTAAAACAGGAGTAACTACAAATAGACTGGTGCAGAATACCAATGAAGCGGGAAATTTATTCAAACCATTACATTTAGAATAACATGGGTAAAACAAGCAACTTTGTCCATTCACATGTGTTTGCACACTGTGTTTATTTCTTAAGTGATTCAAAACTCTCACCATGGATCAGAGGCAACTATTGAATCTGCAGACGTTCAAAGAAAGTGAGTAACATAAAAAAAAAATCAGTTAATCCTCCTCCCTTTCTTTCCATCTCCTGCTAGGTGACATTTAATGGATGCAACTCAACAGAATGCTAACAGAGCCCTGCAGCCATTGAGAGGGATAAAAGGACAGTATTGAGGTAGATCAGCTACTTTTTTCAGTTAACCTTTGAAGCAGAGGTGACAGTACATCCAGTTGAGGTAGGGATAAGCATGATTTTACCCTGAACTTGTGTAATATATATATATATATATATATATATATATATATATATATATATATATATATATATATATATATATATATATATATATATATATATATATGAGATACCCCATTCAGCCTTGGTGATCCCTGACAAGTCATTTGATGATAGCTGACTGCAAAGCAACTGGGCTTGAGTACCTCAGCCGTTAAGTATCAGAATGTAACACTGCTGCTCAAGCATTCACAGGATATGCTGTATATGCTATATGTGAATGAGGGCAAAGGTTTCCAAACAATGACCTCTGTGACAAATAACAATAAAGACAGAGAAATCTGTCAGTGTGGAGTATATGATAATCAAATGCTTTTGGACCATACCCCGCTAAATCCCACACTGAGCTTCTTCAAATATATGGTTTGTTGGCAGAAACCTTTAAGAGCTACTTCCCTTTGTCAGCAAAAGCCACTTTGTTCACAGCACCACCTATCAGAAGATGCCAATCGCATCATGTGACATTCAAACAGATCAAGTGGCAATTCATCAGTTTAGTTAGTTGTTTACATTAATGCTCTTTGCCAACTTCATTCACTGCTATATATCTTGAAGTACTTTATGTGGCAACAGTGCACACTGTTTATGGTCATTTATTTTTGGCATATTTTTATATTACTATCAGTGGTTTCTGCGGGACTTGGCGGGTTTTGCTTCAAATGAGAATCAAGTTTGTCAAACACCAATGAACTGACTCAAGTTACATTTTTGAAAATAAAACATTTTATTCAGTGACTATTGACCTTTTTTTTTGCAATTAAAGGGAACTTAATGAACCTGAACAATTTGTTTATTGTGGAATTAAATTTTTTCTCACAACATTGTTTGCAGAAAGCAAACGTGCAGTCTGTTTTATTTCCTCACATATTCAAAATACTTTCATATATACAGTATCAACATATTGAAGTCATAATATCAGTTTGGTTTAGCTACAGTATAATTGTACATAAAGTTTTGATTATTTATCTTGGACAACTTCACATTAACACAACACCCCAACATTAATTTGCTACTATGCCAAATGTATAAATAAAGAAGTTCAGGACCATGCTGCCCTTTCAATATCCTTTTGGCCCTACAGTGGTCCTGAAAGACTAATTAAGGGTTAAAACTGAACTGAAGAACAAATTAGATTCAGGGCAGCTGAGAATTAGTGTTTTCATAACATTTTATTTTTCCAGAATGTGCAGGATGGTAATTTGCCTTGATTTACATCCGCCCACATAGACTAGCCAAACAATAACCATCCTTGTTCCGTCTGTCAGATATATGATCACCATATACTCCCACATGCAAGCAAATCACCTGCACGTAAGGTGTTAGTCCACATCTTCTACATGATACATACTGCTGCCCACATACCTTTCATATCTCAGCGAAACAATGGCAGAGAGATTATGGAGATACATTATGTATACTATTCATAATACATCAAGTCTTCAAGAAGAAATTGTTAGCCATCACGCTGTCAAAAGGGGCTGCTTGGTGTTTTGATGATGAAGCTCTGATGCTTGTGCTGGTAAAATACATTTTATAGTGACTGGTGGAAAGAAGTCATAGTGGTTTTTATCATGCTTTTATCTCTCTGTGCATGTACAAATACATGAATAATGATATGCCTGGAAGTTGTAAAAGGCTGCAAATGGAAGAGTTTGATGAATGAATGTGAACTCTTCATTTCTTTTGCCCAATATGCTCACCGCCATTCCCCTCCAACTTTCAGCTTCTCTTTTCTGCCATAATTGTGTCTTTGTATCAGCCTTTCTTGTGAACTAATCATGCTGATGTTTGTCATCACTGTGTCAAAAAATAAAAAAAATCAGTGGCATTCACAGTATAAATGGGTTTGTTAGACATGTTACTGTGAAAGGAAGGAAAAACAAGAAGTTGACCATTAAAGGTTCTTGTGGTCTACAAACTAGATTCACTCCTATACAGTGGGAGAAATTACTGTAAAATTAAAAAGAGGGTGAGCGATGGGAGTGAAAGAGGAGCTCAGGACCTAAAAACACCAGAGGGGGAGGTAGAACTTTTTATTTTTTAAGTGCAAATGGATCTGAAAGGCTAGCAGCTATGGGTGTGTATGCACCTGTTTTGATGTGGTGCTCATTTTCACTCCTCACTCATCACTCACAGAATTTTATGCTGTTTATGGTTACTCATAAATGAGACAATTTTTAAAATTTTGGTACAGCGGTTTGGACATGTGCATTTAATGGCTATAGAAGCCTTACAGGAATGTATGTGTTACTTTTGGACCTTCATACAGCTTAGCAATGGTTGCTGATGGCACGACAGTCCGCTGACTTGTTCTGCTCTCGGACTTGCATTGCCTCCAAAAGTTCCAGCTATGGGCAACATGCAGTTAACAGTTCCCAGCATGCCCACTATCTTCCTGCTCACTTGTCATTTTTTTCTTGTGTCCCATTTTTCTTTGGCCATGGGATTCGCCAAGCCCCCAACACACTCCTCCTCTTTTTTTCTCAATTTCAGCTACTTTGAATATATTATGCATAGGCAGTCACAAGTATCCATGTGTTTTATTGCCTGCATCTTTGCTACAGTGGGTGTGAGAATCTGTGTGTGGGAGTGGTTGTGTTGGTAAATAAGTTGGTCCTCGTTATAGTGTGTTGATGACTATGCTATGTTATTGTACAACCATTTAAATTTACATATATGTTTGTCTTCTGGCAATAATTCATATGAGAGTAAAAATGTCTGCAAGTATGCATTCAGTGTTTGTTGCAGAGAATAAGCCAATGTTTGGATAATGGGGAGCTCTGGTCTTTTGGTCTATTGGTATTCTGGCTGTCAGCCTGGCAGACAGAGGGAGAGTCTGATTGTATAACACAGGAGCAAGATGAAACCAAAGAGGAGCAGTTTTTGGGTGGTAGCTGTTGAAGGTGGGGGTTTGAGCTGCGATAGGGAGGTAGAGAAATATATTCTATAGAACAAAAGGCACAGGGAGAGGTGATGGTAGGAACAGAAAGGACCACAAAGGATTCTTCAGCAGGAATCCTTCAGGAGAATCATCCTGAAAATAAGGGAGTGAGAGGAGACGGAAGCAAAAATAGGAAAAAAGAGGCTCTAATGTACCAGCAGATCCTAGAAATCATCATCTCACTGAAGTATCCCACTATATTGCTACAGCAGGTTGCTCCTCAAGTGTGAAAATGACTATTTTTATTACTAAGGTAAATAAGTAACAGATAAAAACACATGAGTGTAAAAGAAGAAGTAGTAAATGTGCTGCGACAGTATTTGTCCTTTCTTGATTTCTTCGTTTTTTGCATATTTGTCACACTTACATGTTTCAGACCATCAAAAACATTTTTATATTACACAAAGATAACTCAAGTACACACAAAGTGAAATTAAATGATCATTTCATTTACTAGGGAAAAAAACTATCCAAGCTTACCTGTCCCTGTGTGAAAAGTAATTGCCCTCTAAACCTAATAAGTGGTTTTGCCACCCTTTGCAACAAGAACTGTGATCAAGTCTTTGCGTTAACTGGCAATGAGTGTTTCACATCACTGTGGAGAAGTTTTGGCCCACTCTTTTTTACATCTGATGGCCGGACATTCTACTCCAGGATTTTCTGGTAGAGAGCAGACTTCATGGTTCCATCAATTACAGCAGTTTTTATGAAATCCTGTGTTAGTTTTATGACAAATGTAACAGGACTCAGACCTTCCAAGATGTTCAACTTTCTTGATCTTGGAGATCATCAAGATGTTTTTTGGCAAATGCAGTTCTTTAGATGTTGTTCTGGGTTTTTTTTTACCTCCTGGATGACTCGTTGATGTGCTCTTGGGGAAATTTCCGCTCCTGGGAAGGTTCCCCACTGTTCCAAGTTTTCTCCATTTGTGGATAATGGCTCTCAGTGTGGTTCACTGGAGTCCCAAAGCCTTAGAAATGCCTCTTTAACCCTTCCCAGACTGATAGATGTCAGTGACTTTGTTTCTCATCTGTTCTTGAGTTTTTTTAAGATCGTGGGATGAGATCTACCTACTTCAGTTTGTCAGACAAGTTCTGTTAAAGTGATTTCTTGATTCAACAGCTCTGGCAGTAATCACACCTGGCTGTGGTCAGTGAAATTGAATGCAGCTTTCCAAAAATGTGGTTAATCATGATTTAACTTTTTTTTTTTTTTTTACATAAGGCAGGTAGGCTTGGATAGATTTTTTGCTTTGATAAATGAAAGCATCATTTAAAATCTGCATTTTAATTTACTCAGGTTATCTTTGTCTAATATTAGAATTTGTTTGATGATCTGAAACATATAAGTGTGACAAATATACAGAAAACTAAGAAATCAAGAAGGGGACAAATACATTTACTTTTCCATGACACTTTATATTCATGTCTGTCATTGTTTCTCACAGAAACATAAAATAAAAAAAAAAAAAATCCAGGCAACAAACTCATGGCAATTAAACCTAACGTTTACTCATAAGTTATTCCATATTGGAGTTTATTTTACATATTATATCACAATTTAGGATTTCTGAGTTCAAGTTCAAATCCCTCTCGTCTGTATGGTTGAAAACTGCATGAAAATTTGAAAAGTGAAAATCTACATAGGCCTTCTCACATGAATCGCACAACAGTCTGCATCAGGTGTGTTTTCACTACCAAAAAGTCCAATTTGGTTTAGGTGATGCTGCTGCTTAGTTGAATGTTCTAGGGGGAAAGAACTTAATCTAATTGCCGATTTTCTCATCATGTCTCGATAACTTTTGAATCTGCAGCTTGTGATATAATTGGATGCTTGTGTTTTCTCAGGAGTAGACTCCTCCATATGTTTTCATTCTGTTCAGCTTTTTTGCCATTTCATTATATTTTATATAATGTGAATAAATGAAATCTACATACAGAGTCTTTCTTTATTGTCAGACTCCCTCATGACACACTTACTGTAGCTGTCATGACAGCTATAATAGGATAATCCAGACAAAAGGAAAGCTGCCATTCTGAACTGCGACATCATTCAGTTAAGACCTCATATATGTGGCCAATGTTTGGGTAGTAAAAGCACTATTTTGTGCAGAAGTTCATATATACATTCACAGACACATAGCAGTAAAAATAGTCATAGTAAGAGAAGTGCATTTGGGCACATTAACACATTAAGCCCACAGTTTCACATACTTCCTCCTTCAAATGAAAGAAACAAAGGCTGAAAACTGCTGGGGGGGCTAAAGGTGAAACCTAATTAGCATGATCTTTTTTCTCATGCTTCCTTACCCCCACAAAATTGTTCTTCTCCTCCATCTGTCTCTGTCTCCACCAACTTTTTTTCTGCTTCCTTTTTTTTTTTTATTCACTGCTCTACCTCACAAACTCACACCGCAACTTCTTTTGTCCCTCTATCCTCTGATGAACCCAGACACAGAGAGACAAAGAGAGATAAAAATGTGAAAGGAGTATAAGGAAGTAAGACAAAACAGAGAACGGGAGGAAGAAGAGAGGTGTATGATTACACTTCAAAGGGCAGGACCCACTTTAAAGAATCTCTCTAAGGACAGATACAGTTGGTAGAAGCGTTCATATTCAGAAAGGATTACCTGATATCCTTGTCACATCCCTAATACCCAGTCATCCAACAGATCCAAACCTGACAGCTCTGCAGAAGGAAATATTGCTTTTGTTATAATCCCTGCTAAAAAATAAATAACGTTGCAATTTATCTTGTTTTCTACCTCTGTCTTAACTCCTTGCACTGAGAGTCAGACACTGTTTCTCAGTGTCAAGGGAGAAGAAGCACTGAACAGACTTGTTCTTATGACACAATGCCTCTTACAGAAATATTTAACACTGATGATTATTGAGGCTGACTTCATGGGCGAAGATTGCCTGTGGTAAACCAGAAATCCCAGTGGCTGAAAACTGCAATTTAAAAGAAAAACACATCGTGTTCCAAAACTAATTTCAAATATTTTGTATCAGCTTAAAATGCATGTATATTTTTAGTTTTATTTTCTCTATGCAACTGCCAGATACTAAGAAATAATTGTACATATAACAGTTATGACACATTATATTAAATATAAAGTTGGGCCCGTAGGTTTTTGTACAATGACACGTTGCATCTGTACACCACCAACGTGAATTTTTATACATAATCTCCAATTTTCAGAAGCTCAAAATTAAAATTTGGATTGTTTCTGCTGTATGCTTTGGGTCCTTATCATTGGCATCATGATCACGTTTGGCTGAGTGTATAGCCCTGTACACTTCAGAATTCATCCTGCTACTTCTGTCTGCAGTCACACGAATGAACAGCTGATCTGGTTCCACTCGCAGCTGTTTTCCCCTTCTCCAATCTTTTTTCTTAGTGCCATTCTGGTTCAAGCTCTTCTTTTTTTTTTTTTTTTTCATTATTTTTTTCCTAAACTTGTGCAGTCTCTTTCAAATGTTTTTGGGCACATCTAATCTGGCCTTCTTCTTCTTGACTTGGTTAGATGTTGTGAACAGTTTTTTTCCTTAACCAAGGAAATAATTCTGTGATCATCTACTTTAACAGACCTTTTGGTGTTTCCTCCCATGAACAGTTCATGCAATACTTTTGTCAAACCCCTTGAATTCAAGCTGAAAGTCTGCACTTCAATCACATCTTGAATGTTTGATTTTAAAATCCACTGTGGTGGCCCGCAAATGGAAAATTACAAAAAATTGTGCCATTGTCAAAATACTTATGGACCTGACTGCGTCTGTTTATCCCTTGTAAACTGTTGAACACCTACAATGCTTAGTAGCGCCTGCATGCATGTGTGTTTATCTGCTTGTGTGCAAGCAGGCAAACTGAACCCAGACACAGTAAGCAGATTTCACTGTAGCCTCCTGGCCTGAGGGGTAGTTCTCTAAAAGAGCAGTTAGAGTGATCTGCATCACAATTCAGACCCAGACACACTTTGACCAAGGGACACACACTCACGCATACTCAGATGCATAATGAATGTGGAGCTGCACACAACATTGTGCAACAATGCTTATGCCTAGCCAGTATAATGCCTAAAATGCTCTTATCCACCCACCCACAAGCACTTGTGTAACTCTGCAGCTGCAAATAACATATTTTAAACACACACACAGATACACACATATACCTTTTATCGAAGCCTCAAGTAAGCTACTGTTAAAGAGAAACACCACACTAAACATTTCCAGAGAATATATTTCTTCTTACAGTAACTGGTCACTGTCGGGTCTGTAGGTCATCTTTGATGTGAAAAATTATATCTAGAAATATACACAGCTGGTGAGTTTGATTTTTCAAAATCTTATAAGCATCTAAAACAGAAATCCATTCCCCTCTATTTCACTGGGATATGTGCAGAAATCTTGGACAGTTACTACAAGAAAAGCAAATAAAGCCAAAATTATCTGCATGGAGCAAAACCACAAGAGGAGCCACTGAAAATATTTGTTTTCACTAACAAACTAAATACACAGCAGCTTGTTGGATTTATGAAAGAGATGTTCCAAGTTATTCTGTGAGGTAGGATTGGCCTGGAAGAGCAACCTAACATCAGTGAGCCAAATGTTTTCTTAATGCAGTGCATAGGTGATTCAGTCTTGTTCGATCACACTGCCTGGGGCACTCAGTCTTGGATCACGTCGCACTGTTGTAATTTGCAGTTTATTTTGAAGTGATAAACCACACAAAGGTTTGAGGTTTGCCAACGAGAAGGTATTTGTTCTGATTTTTGAGCAGCAAGGAGCAACATAAATGAAACTATTTTCAGTGGCTGTAGCATACATATCTCAAGTTCATCCATGGAAAATAACTACTGCGGGTGTTTGGTTATGATTACAAGTTCTTCTTGTTATGCATGTTACAAACCAATCATTAATAGCTACAAATGTACCATTTATTATGAATGGCTATTAGAAAAGTGTGAGAAAGTATTTTACAGTGTACTATTGCCACTTTTACTTAGGTAAATGCCACCAGTGGGTAAGTGAGAAAATACTGTAAGATGTGGGCGAACCCTTTAAAATGGATTTTGAATTCAGTATTGCTTTTTAAAACTGCAATTGGCAGCTGAAATAACTTCAGATGAGCTAAAAATGTTTCCAGGCTCAGAGGGCACACCATGCCACTGATAATGCATTGAAGAGCTTTAAAAATGCATTGGTCTCAGTAGGAAAGACCTACTAGATCTCACTGCCACTAAAGTGCAGTCTCACAGTCTCTCCAGCTCGCTGCAGAACCCTAGTAATACCTTACCTTTGAAGAGCAATAAATGTGAGCTGTATCACAAATCACACAGATCCCATAGTCTGCCTGTTATTTAGTTATTTATGCCTCATAGAGAAATGGCTCTCCTTTCCTTCCGAGCAGCACTTATTAGTGTCACATATGGAAGATTTCTCCCCTCAGGTTGTCATGCCAATGTGGAAGTGCAGTATGAGTTTTTAAATATGTTTGACTGGAAGGGAAACAGAACTCTGCAGAGTATGTAAAGGAATGTGCAGATGAGAATTTGATGATTTGTGCGTGTTAAAGTGTATTGGTTCATGCATATTTCTACCAAGCATCACTGCTTACTACATTATTATGAGTCATGCTCCTATGATTTATTTATGCAGATATGGGAAATTGAATGAGTGTGTCTTTCTGTCCGGAAGCATACAGTATCTGTGCCCTCACATAGAGCATGGACCTTCATGTGTTGGATGCAAAATGTGTGTCTGCTCACATGTGCCATTCTTGTTGAAAAGACACACTGTCCACTAGGCTTTTCCCTGGAATCTCTGCAAAGTAAAACAGAGAAATCAAGGGTTAGCAGGAAAGGATGCCCAGACATGAAAGCCTGCCGTAATGGAGATAATAGGCTGTGGATCGACGAGTGGAGACCAGTAAATTAATGGGCCCTCCTTGACAGAAAGTCCATTTGTTAGTTTTGAAGCGTTGTGACAGTTAATTACTGAGGGTTGGCTTCAGTGGACTACTCCACTTAGGCCGCCTCAGAGAAGAAAAAACATTTCCTCATGTGTTGGGAGAAAGAGGACAGCTTTAGTTTCTGTGGTTTGGGTGTGATGCTACAGTATGTGTGTTTGTATGCATGTATAGGTTGCTTACTGTGTGTTTAATCTATAGGTGTAATACTCTCCATATGTCTGAGCTACTGGTGCACGCAATTTTCTTTGTAGGAAATTTTAGCATGGTTTCAATGACAGCATTCTTCAAATTTAGCAAGTGGGTCCATCACAAGTCCAAAAAACAGGATGTAAAATCAAACCTATGCCACACATTGTTAGGTTTAGAATGTGTTAAGTTGAGAAAGTGAGAATTTTAATGGTTCTGGGTGTTTTAGAGTTTGTTATTCTTTGTCCTTGAGAGTTTTTCTAATATTGTCAGAACCTACAGTCGAAGCTACAAAGTGTACAACATGCACTAAACAAAGGCAGAGACATGAGTGAATGCACAAAAGTTCTCTTGGTCATGAGATGACTGCACGGGTGCTGACACATTGTCAGATGACAAGAAGGTGTGCAGGGCTGCCCAGCTCCAAGCTCTGGTCCCCCATCAGAGAGGTGGAGAAACTCCAAAACGCCTGCCTCCTGGAAAAGTAAGAAAGAGAGCGAGCCAACGACAGCAACAACAACACAGCATCATGACAAATATATGATTTCCTGTGTTCTTGTAATTATGTTTTGTTACTTCCTGTTTTATTTTGGTAGTCTTGTGTCTTGCGTGCATTGTGTTCAGTTTTGCTTCCCCTTGTCTTGTTAGTTAGATTGTGTTCACCTGTGTCTTGTTTTCCCCAGTTGTGTTCCTTGTCATGTCCTCCCTCATGCTGTGTGCTCTCTAATTCTGAGGTTTCCTTTATGTCTGTGTTTTTGCATTTCTGGCTCCAGCCTTGCCTGGTTTTGTATTTTTTTCCTCTGAGTTCCAGCAATAAAGAAGATCTTAAGTTTATTCTGTTCTCCTCCGAGTTCTGCATTTGGGTCCACAACCTGCCTGCAACAAAGAGAAATCGCTATTCTTAAATAAAACTAAAGGTTTTAAGGTTCAGTGTAAGCGCTGAACACAAATCATGTTTGTTAATTTTGCAGTGATATAGACAGATTAGATAGATGGAGTGAATAAATAAAATACACAAGCATTTTAGAGCAATATGTGTGTTTACAGATGCGATCAATAAAAAACATCTCTTCATTATGAAAGCAAATGCTGCCTGACACATTTAGCTGCCTGACCTAAACAAAAAGAGAGGCAGCATGGCATTCCCTTTAACCCCCGGTGCCCCAGTAAAATTCTATTAGAAAGAATTAGCTAAAAACTATTGAAATGTGTCAGTCATAAGTTATTTTCAGTTTAAATATCACAAATAGCTCTTTTGAGCATTATAATCTCCACCTCTTCTTCTTCCTCCTCACAGGGAATTTATACTTACAGTATGTACTGTTGATTCATCATGTGCATTTCCAGCTACTTTTTTCTTCAAAGTTTTTGAGTTTATCAGTGAGAGAATATCAATCATTGCCTCAAGGACTCTCAGAAGTCAACAAATTCCTGGAGGGAGATTGCCAAAACTATTAGAATGGACATGAGGGAATGTATAAAGAAGTGGAGAAATTTGAGGGGAAAAATATGTTTGCCTCTTAAAAAACACACTTTATAACACTGTTTTTCCATTTCTTCCTCAGTTGCACGACCAAAGCTACTTCGACAAACCTGTTCTCTTGGATTTCTGTTCTCATGAGGAGTTTCACAGGTACTGCCAGCCTCTCTTACCTGAGCCATCCAGTAAGTCATTGTTCCTATAAAGGGAAAACACTTGCCAGTAACTCATCTGCCTGCCCACTATAGCCACTGTTGCACTCAGCCTCTCTGGAACTCCACCTGCTCGACGGTTACCCCTCCAAAGCTCAAGCCCAGTAAACCAACAAGTAAGTAGTGCAAGGTATTTTCATACCCACCTTGGCCACTCTGACATCTCCCCCTGTCTCTGGCAGTTACATTGGTTACATTGCTGTAGCGAAACCTTCCTCCTTACCCACAGATTTTCACTCAGTTACCTCACTCTTATTTTACGATAAAATCTGTAAAATTGCTGTCGGTCTCCTGAGTCCGCTCTCCAAGTCCAATTTGAGCTTTAACATGAGATGTTGACCTGCATGAGATTTTGCTGCTGAAGTGTATTTTTCTGTACAAATAAATAAAAGTGTTAACAAAATGATGGAGACCAGTGAGGAGCTATACCATAACCTGGAAGACTGAGAACATACACATTCAAGAGCTATAGATTTTAGCTTGTCCCCTGAAGTAAGCTGAGATTGTGTAGTTTCTCCAAGAGATCATCATGCAGGTTGATGGTTGGAGTTCTATGGACTGGTATTTATATAGGGCCTTTCTACTCAAAGCTCTTTCTTACTGCAAGTCTCATTCCCCCAAACACACACAAACTCATGCAGCACTTTTATCTATGCCTACAAACTTTCTAAGATTCGCACATAGGGGCAACTGAGGAGTCAGGGATCGATCCACTGACCTTCCAACTGGTAGACAAAGCACTGTACGGCCTGAGCTACAGCCACCCTGCTGCAGAAGATTTAAAATATCAGTAGCAGCAATGTCCATTTACCACAGGAATGTGGGGGGACAGTTGGGCTAAAGATCAAAAGGAGTACTGCTTAGAATCTGAATTAGTTGCGAAACAGCAACAAAACCTTATAAAGTAATGTATGCTATATATTGCATCCTTAATCTGCACAAGTGTACCTCTGTGAAAAAGGATTATGTTCATGATGAATAGATGTACCCCTTGTTAAAGGAGAAATCGTGTGAAAGTGTACCATTCACTCATGCCAGCATGGTTCCGGGTGTCTTTTTTTCTGATGTATAAAAAGATTTGATGTTGAGCATATAGACCAGTGTTTCTCCAGCTGAAAGACCTGAGGTGTGGATGGGATTAGAAATGAGGATACAGCTATTCTGTTTCAAGAAGCAGAACGCACCAAAAAAGAATAACTTAAAACATTTATATGTTACTGTATTGTAAGTTTACTTATTTGTCCAAATCAGTATTTCTCCACTAATAAGCAGTTAGCTAACCGTGTCTAGAAACATTTCCTGCAGTTTCAGTCTCAACTGAAAAATTGGGATGAATACATCAGTCACTGAGTGATTATTTGAATAATAAAGGGAAGACTTGCAGCATGCAGTTTAATTCCCAGGCTGTAGTGAACTTTTCTGCACCATTACCACTGTGTCTGATTAAGCTCTGTGGTTGTTTCCATTCAAAAACATGTTTATATTTCTATTGTACAAAGCAGCCTGCAGTTTTTCAGAATCCCTTTTCAAAAAATGAGTTGGCTCGTGTCAGAGGACATGATGAGTAACCGCTTCTTCATAAATTATGGCTAATATTGTCAATTTCAAATGTCCCGCTACCATACTGAGAAAACATCCTTATTTTGGCTAATGGCACACTAAAATCCAGGTTTTTGTTCAATTCATCGCGACTTTCCTTTTCTTTGAAATAATTGCTTGAGAAATGTTTCCAAAGAATGGGAATTAGTTGCAGCTTTTTCATTGTGACTAAAGGCAGGGGGAAAGTTATCTCCACCTCATACGGACCCAGTTTGCGTGTGTGTGTCTAAGTGTAGAAAAAGACTGAAGTAGCTATGTTGTGACTTTCTGAATTTATTTTTTCTTTAAACGTTAGCTGGATTTTTAGGGGCAGTTTCACAGTTGAGTCTGCATTAATTAAAAAAAAAAGGAAATAAGTTTTTAGTTTGGTCTAAAATCACTGGTTTAGTTGGAGATTGAGAGCAAGGAAGGTGGACTTTATTTACAAGCCTATTCTGTTTCTTTTAAACATTTACCAATTACGTTTTGATTAAAACCTAAAAGCAGAAAATATTTCTCTTTGTAAGTACCTTTTAAAGTTTTACTTTAAAAGCCAAAACTCTAACCATACTTTACACCAAAAAACCCCCAAAAACATTATTTCATCAAGGCCACACTAACAAGGTTATTGAGTTTCTGTGGTGAATTTTATTTCCATGCCTCACATCATTTTGTGTGGAGGTGCCACATTTTTTAAAACGTTGACCCTCTAAATGTCAAACCAAAGTGAAAGACTGATTTAACGTTTGTCACTGTGATCTTGGATAATAGAAGCTGTTAAAACCTCCTGTGCTCTGTGACAATGTGTAAAAAAGTCTTGGTGGAATCAAAAGGAAAGCATCCTGCTGGCAATGCCTCCAGAAGCTGTGGTTGTGAAACGGGATCTTAGGCTTTCTGCAAAGGAAACATCCCATAACCAAACATCACTGCCTCTCTTTTTTAGACTTTGATACTACTTACGGTATGTGATTACTGAGATCATTTTGAGTTATTTTGAGGCTCCTGTGTTTACAGGTTACAGTTGATGGCTCTTAACAGGGAAACGCAAAAGTTGTGTCCGTGTAGACCAGTGGCTATACCATTAATCCTTTTTTTTAGGGATACTGTCAGAAGAAAAGCAGAGCTAGAGGGGGGGAAAGGCAAAGATATAAAAACTAGACTTAGACTTTGAAATAAAAATAAGTTGTTTTTATTTGCTCAATTTAATTAGCTTACCATTACCTTAAAGTAAACATAAGGTAATTGTGTTTGTGCAGCAAGCATGTCCTTTGAAGACATCTCAAACTCTGGGGAGCTGTATATTTACTGACATTTTAAAGACAAACATAGTAGAACTGGAGTATAGATAGGAGTCTACAAAGGGAAAAGAAATAAATATACGAGAATTTCAATTTCTGTCTGCAGCTTGCACCTCTCTGTTATTAGCTTATTTCACTAAACAAGCACAGACCTGTGCCCATGGCAGTTCTTGGCTTTCTATATTCCCATTACAAAACTCTGCAGGCCCACTTCGACATGTTGTACCTGTGTACTGTCACCAGGGGGCAGTATCAAAATTATGTGGAACAACAGGTGATCCTGTTGCCTTGTAACTGTTAATTAATCTTTGTTTACATATTCCACTGTCTGTGTTACAGGTGTTGCTGCAGTAGATTCATTTAACCCTTTAACAACAACAACATGGAATTACCATGATACCCACATATTGGCTGTGAGACCCAATTCCTCAGCTTTCAGAAACCATCAGAATTTTTCAGATAGGAAAAAACTTTGCATTACAGCCATGCGCAAATGTGTTGGCAATGATATGTAACAGTACGCAACAATGTACGACAATACACTCTGTGTTACAGGGTTAAGTGTGCCTTAAATTTTGACGTTAAAGATTTTGCCTAATACATACAGCGTCTGTGTCAATATCTACAGAAAACAATACAATATATGGTGGTAAAACAAACCAACTAATTCTTTAAAAAGTCCCATGACTGAGTTTGTACTTACATGTCTCTGTGATATGAATCTCAAGCAGCAAATGTTTCCCCATCTAAAAGATTAACTAAAGCTTCGCACAGGCCTCGAGACCCACTGGCAGCCCCCAGCAATCTCCAGTCACTAGGGAAAAATATGCATTCCCAAGTAGACAAGCAGTTGCTGGCTATTGCTACTGTAGGCGAAATCACTTGCAAAGAGGATGCTGCAACTAAAATCTCCATGTGATTGCGCTGGTTGCTGGCAGATTGCTGTGGTTGTGGTAGTTTGAGACTAAAAGTTGTGTCGTACCGCTGGAACCAGTCTATCTCTAAAGTTGCAACTTTTACTTTGAAGGCAAAGGGGCTTCATTTCCAGTTTCACTACCACACAGTAATTAGTGAGTGTTTGGAGACAAGTTGTGACTTCCATGCAAGCTACAGGTGACCATAACAACCTGCTGTTAAACAAAGTAAGGTTCTTGTGTAGTCCTTCTTCTTATATTTCTTTGTGACCAGTTTCCTCTAGAGACTGCCATCAACCTCCAGGCAACCACTCCAACAGTGTTTCCTGAATAGAGCTTAATGCCCCACTAATAATAACAATAATATTACAGCTGGCTTACAGGTGTGTTTGATCTTCAGGAAGAAATTAGGAGGCAAAACAAAGAAACAAACAAATATGGAAAGACATTTCCAGAAAAAGGACGATATCCAAGTTTAAAGCTCTGCGGGATTGTTGCTGTTTGTAGCTGTGGGATAAAAAAGAAGATTTCCTTATGAACTGGACTTTAGTCAAAATTCAACTGAATTGAATTGAACCGTCTATTTTTTTTTTTTTTTATTTATTTACTTTGCTATTTTTAAAGCTGTAGTTAATCTGAATGTGTGATGTGGCAGAGTGAAACTGAATGTTAAAAGCAATACAGACTGTCCACTGAAGCCATTGCTTCTGCTTCTCATGCAAGCTTTTTTTTTATCTTGAAAGTTTTTTTTTTTTTCTCCACACTTTTCCTTCATGTGGAACTCTGCGATCTTTCTCTTTCCTGTTCCAGTCAAGTTTTTCAGCCAATCAGCAGTCAGCTAAAACAGCGTCACTGCTACTGGTCTATGTTCTATTCGCTTTTTTGGAGGACTTCACACAAGTGCGTCTCCAACAGCCACTGTGTAGGCTGACATCCCTCTCTCTGTGTATACACTAAGCTATACAAATATGGCCATATATCCTGCATAATTCCACACACAGGATTCAAATCCACTTTCACAGGCAGAGGTCCTCTGCTTAAATTCTACAATCGTGTCTACATATTAAATGGTGACAATACCATGTGACTTCCTATGTGGACCTTTTTTCACTCTTTACTACTTACCACATCTGGTCTGAAAATGTCACTGGTTAAAGTCTCCCATCAGGGGCTTGATATTCTAAAGACTAAAAACAGAGCCCAGAGGAAGCGCAGGAGTCTAGTTCCCTCTCACACCGTTTGAATAACAATATGCTGAAAGGTTAGGGAATTTTAATTCAATAAAACCAGAAAGATTCTTACTTCCAATAGATTTTTTTAAATTATACCATTAAGAGAAAACAAAGTGGTAGTTTTTAGAAAAAAATCCTTTTCACCCCATAAAGCGTGTAAGGATAGCCCTGCAACCATTAAGCACAAAACACTATAAAGCGCAAATGGGAGTACCTGAGAGAAACAGATTATCTCAATTGCCTGTTTCCTTATGCAAGTAGGAGACAGAGAGTAGTATGCGGCGAGAACAGAACAGACAGGAACTGAGACGGATCAAAAATATTTCTCTGTCTGCACATTTTGAGAGGAAACAAGAGGAAATCTGAAGAGGAGAAGCTAAAGAGGGAGGAAGTGAGAATGAAAGCGATGCAGACAAATTAAGCAGGAAAACTCCAGTTATTATTCGGGCAGCCTCTTCAGATCTCAAACACTGTTGAGCCTCCTCATATAGAAAGAGGAGAAAATGGGGGGAAATACATTGGGGGAAAAGATCATTCTTGAATTGGTACACAAACCAACCTGACCCCTTTCCAGCTGATTAAGTGCAGCTTTACTCCAACTCACAAAGGTCTACTACATATATGTTAATGTGCTCATAACATAAATTACATGCTAAATATAGCATGTAATATATGCTATACTTAGCATAAGCAAAAATAATAAAACAATGTAGTTTTATTCTTTTTGGATTTTCTCCCCTGGAAGCAAATGTTTGAAGGAAGCTTAGAGGTTTAAATCTGTTGAAGGAGTTCTTGCAATTCCCATATTGAGTCAGCGTTGATGTTTGTTCAGATGTGACAGATTGGACAGCAAAAACCTGGTGAGAAAAATCATAAAAGTGAGCAATTTTAATTCACTGCTGTAAGTTCAAATTAATGATCTGTATTAAGTTGCAGAAAGATTGGGACATTTTGCTGGACTCCATGGACTATATGCACAGTGAGTTTAATTTGTTTCCAACTGGATGGGGGTTTCACCTCTCAATTTGCCACTAACAGTTATATAATGTGTTTTCCTCCACTGATGATTTGTTTATTTCAACAAAAATGTGCCAGCACTGCCCCTAGTTGCTGGTATTAACCTGCTGACTTGTACATTTTTTGCATTCCCTGTGCATTGAAGGCTTTGTGTAACTCGTCAAATATTCAAAATCTCATCTACTCTGTTATTCCCAAGTATCCTGCATCCAAAGTGGCACATAATGCTCAAGCTTGGGAAATTTACTCAAATTATTCAAAAATTGTTTAATATGGATGTGTGTTCTCAGCTGGCTTGCTAAGATTAACTACTGGCGTGTCATTACAAGACTTTCACTAACTCGACAAAGTAAATATTTTAATAGTCTTAGAGTAAAGAAAGCTTCTGAATGCTATGTCCGCTGTGAGAAACTGTGGAAGCTGGAACTACATGTAAATGCCTTCTTTCTCTTGTGCCCGCTGAATCAATTCTTAACATTGTGGCTGGGGATTATTCTAAGTAATATGATACGGTTATGGCAGGAAAAAGTTCCATCCCTTTTGTGCTCTAAATCGGAATCTATCTTGCTGCCTTTACAAACTCCCAAATCTCATAACCAGACTTTTAAACTCACTGCCGTGGCCTCTGCTTGGGCTATTTCTGCCCTCAGATGAGTTCAAAAACAGGTTTTATAGGACTATGTAAGGTAAAATAATAAGTTGCTTTCCAAGGCACTGGAGCACCGGTGTGTGAGTCAAATGTTAGTGGAGAGCACCAAGGCTGTCAACACCAGGGAATGCTTCCAGCCTAAACTGCAAGGGGGCTGTGGAGCAGTAACTCTCAACTGACTGTGGAGCATTGAGTGTTTTTACAAGGGGCAGCAGTGTGTGCAGCACTAGCACCACGGAGAGCTCCTCTCCTCAGAGTGCAAACACATGCCTGCTGATCCGTATGCTGTCTCAGGACACTGACTTTAAAACAGCAGCAGACAGACGTTTCTACAGCATTTTAGACACTGAATTATCATCTAGGGACGGGTGATGCATCCAGCCTTTTTAACAGAACGTCATTTCTTTTTACCCATCCACAGCATGCACTGTATTTCTTTTGCTGTTAAACACTGACTACCTGCTCTGGAGTCTGGATCACTGGGTGTCTTAGTCAAGGCTGTGTGGAATACCTACTGTATTGCAGGTAAAGGAAAGTTTTCTTCATGCAGTTTTAACAAAGTAATTCTGAGAAATCAAACCGGCACCCTTCAGATCACAAGCCTGATTTTACCCTCTGCACAAACAGTACCTGAAAGTAAGAACCATATACAAATTATACAAAAAATTGTGTTGTAACAGAATTGGTGGTAGAAGGTGTTCATTGAGATACAAAACTAGAGGATATAAACACCCATGGCCACTTCATTAGGTATACCTATGTACCTGCTTTTTTAAAGGCAAATATCTAATTAACCAATCCCACAGCAACTAAATGGATTTAGGCATGTAAACATGGTCAAGATGACCTATTGAAGTTCAAACCAAACATCAGAATGGGGAAGAAAGGTGATTTATGTGACTCTGAATGTGGCATGGTTGTTGGTGCCAGATGGGCCGGCTTGAGTATTTCAGAAACTACTGATCTACTGGGATTTTCCCACAATCAGTAGGGTTTACAGAGAACAGTCCGAAAAAGAGAAAATATCCAATGAGCCTTGTTGATGTCAGAAGTCAGAGGAGAATGGCCAGAGTGATTCAAAGCCACATGAACACAACAGTAACTCAAATAACCACTCGTTACAACCAAGGTATGCAGTAAAGTATTTCTGAATGCACCACACATTGAAGTTTGAAGCAGATGGGCTGCAGCAGCAGATCACACCAGGTGCCACTCCTGTCGGCTAAGAACAAGAAACTGAGGCTAACAAATTATTGTGAGTTGTTTTCCCCACGCTGAGCCACTACAACCCTCTGCAATGCAGGTAACACAAAACAGAGTTAAAAAAAAATCTTTTATCTTTCATTTTCTTTGCTTGTGTTCTGCGTAACAAATGTTCAAGCTGTGCATATTAATGAGAAATAGAATTTAGATTGAAATAGTTTGCTTTCCCATGTACTAATATTGTATTATTATATTAATATAGCATGAGGTTCAGTTAGTTTTGCACAGAAACAGCTGGTATAAATGCCCTCCAAAGAGCTGCCTTTTATTTTCTTACTTTGAGTACATTTCAGAGCCTGTACTTTTTCACTTTTACTTAAGTAAAGAAGTTGAATCAGTACTTCAAATTTTACTTATTTATTAAGACAAGTATCTGTACTTCAATAGAAGTACAGAATGTCTTTACTTTGACACCTCTGCTGCCTACCTGAGTATTGTTGTCCATCCCTTTATGGCCACAGTGTACCCATCTTCTGATGGCTGCTTCCAGCAGGATTCTGCATCATGTCACAAAGCTCAAATCATCTCAAACTGGTTTCTTGAATATGACATTGAGTTCACTGTACTCGAATGGCATTCACAGCTCAATCCAATTGTGCACCTTTGGGATGTGGTGGAACGGGACAAATCTGCATCAGTTGTGTGATGCTATCATGTCTATATGGACCAAAATCTCTCAGGAATGTTTCCATCACCTTGTTGAGTCTTTTCCATGAATGATTAAGGCAGATCTGAAGGCAAAATGGGGGTCCAACCTGGTACTAGCAAGGTGTAACTAATGAAGTTGCCACTGAGCTTTGTTTATATGTACAGCTTAGCAGTTTTCAGATGTCATGTGTTGATAATAAGCATATAATATGACACTGTATTTTTTTTTTTTTTTTTTTTTACAAATGATGGGGATGTAATAAATTACTAATACATTTTATGTAAGTGTAGAGATTTAGACCTGAAGTAGGTATGGCACCCCCTGGAGATAAACAATGTAATTATAATAAACAATGCACCAAGAATGATTAATCAGCTTATTTTTGAAACTGAAAAAAACAAAAACAAAAAAACATTTGCCATAGCACCAACTACAGTTATGGAAAATTTGATGAGATGTATGAAGCATCAGGGATATGCTCTCCATGACTTTATTATTGTCTCTTGTAATTCTGACATATATCTGTCTGCCTCCATTGTTACACTGATTTATCCTCTCTCTTTTTGTACAAAGAGAAAGACTCACATACTCATGCATGGGCCAAATGAGCAGCAAACATTTGCATGTGATGTGAAAAGGACAATAATTTTTCAGAAGTTTCAGAAGAGCTGTGATTAAAAGCATAATGCCAGCTCTGTCATTTTTCCCACTGGTAATTTCAGCAATTAAGGAGTCCTCAGGGATTTCTTCAGACCTTAAAAAAAAGACCTGCTTGGGACCTTTACAGGGTTCAGACATGTTTGGAGGTCAAACTTACAAAGGGCTATCTAATTATTTCGACAAAGGAACAAGTTAACATTGATTGCAAACTCACTACAAATTACGGCAAGTCTTAAGTGGTAATCTCCCAGACAGGCAGGATCCTCTTTTTTCTTTTAATTCACTTTTATCTGCTAGCAAGGACCTTACTTTTCCAGGGTAAAATGAATCTCAAAGTTAAACTAATCAGAATAAAGGCAGGCAGGGAATTAATTTTAGTTTAATTGATGCCCATCATAGCCCTATACCCAATATATTCTATGAGGCTCACCAAAATTTTTCCTTGCCATAACACAAGACATCTTGTATTTGACAGACAGTCAGATGAGGGTGCAGATGGAAAGAGGCAAACTGTAAGGGAAGAGGGATGGCATAAAAGCAATGCCTATAATCTTGAATGCAGCTTTCATTTCTTTTTGTATTCTCTGAACTGGCACACGCATTCATGTACACGCGTGCACATACACTCTTGTCATTTGTTAAAGTGATTCATGGATAGCAGCGTTGGGAACTGATGACTTGTAGCCGACTCAATGACATCCAAGGATCGTTCAGTTTCCCTATTCACAGCTTTACACTTGCGCACAACCTAACCATTCATATCCACCTCCCTGTCATCCATTTTCATTTGTAGAATTTATAACCTTCCCCATAGTTCTTGGCCTCCTCCTTTAAATCCATAAGTTGATTCACAGCTGATGTGACCAAGTATTGCTGTTGTTTTTTGTTTTTTGTTTTTTTTTCTTTCTCAATGATTGGTGGTTTACAGTTTTATTGTTGGGGTTTGACATATTTTCCTTGGGGTCAACTGGCTTATTACTGGATATACTGTACAGTAAATCCTTAGTATGATTGGCAGAGGTTCATGACAATGCTCACTAAATATAGAGGAGTGACAAAGCTGCTGCATACTGTTGCAATAAATCCATTGCAGTAGTGATCTAATGACTATAAACATACAGGACTGACAGTTTTTATGTTGGAAGTAGACATATGGGTGTCAAATTATAATTTAATGGAAGAATTTGACATTTTGGGTATATATCATATTGCCTGTGATAATACCAGTGTATGTTTTTACGTGATTTAAAAATGTCATATCCTGATATCATTGCTATAGCAACACCATGCATTTATGTTCCCTCAAGTGTGCCAACAAGGAGCCCGGGCACATCTAAGAGCGGGAATCACATGTTAGCCTCCAATGATGACTTAGTACCTAAAACTAGCTATTTCAACTTATTTCCAGTAAAGAACTGAAGAAAAGAAGAAAGAAAGAAAAAAAGAAGAAAACTGTTCCCACTAAAGATGCAAACAACCAATGTGTTTTGCCACTAGAGGCAAAACACACCGTCGAGTCCAACCAGGCCACGAAGAACGAGATACTAACAGCTGGTGATGTGCAACCCAAATGTAAACAAATGACTCAACTGAGCATCACTGGAGCTCTCAGTATCTGTGCTCCATATGACAGGAAGAGGAAACGGTGGATGGAAATTACTGATGTGGTTACATGGCGGTAAAGCAGCGCTTTAAGCAGCTGGTTAAACATCCCAGATAGAAAATATTTTTCAGTTTTATTATGTGACAATCTTCTGCAGCCCCTGAAGAGTTACTTTAGTTATTGTTAAGATGAAGTGTTTAGCAGTTATGTTATACTTTTACTTAAAATGTTCAAGGAAAGCAGAACCTTTTTGCTTATATTTGACTCATGCTGTGTCACGGCTATTTCAGTATAATGCTGATGCTGGCACCTTGTTTCAATAAATTCACACTTCAAATTAGGAAGTGAGTCATCAGAGACAGTTGCTCATTAGAAAAGGATGGAAAATGCCCTTAGTTTATAAATTCTGTTGCCTGCAAGAATTCAATAAAACATTACCGTATTTTCCGGAGTATAAGTCGCACTTCTTTTCATAGTTTGGCTGGGGGTGCGACCTATACTCCGGAGCGACGTATATGTGACATTTATAACACATGAACCAAAATACTCCAGCCACTTGACATCTCCGTGAACTGCAGCTTTAAGGCAGTCTTGCGTAACCTGTGGGCGCAGTGGATGATGGATGGAGAGCACAGCTTAACGGCAACTGGGAGAATGCGCCACCCAACTTTCCTGGAAGTCATTGGATGGATCAAGAAAACATGGGCTTCAGTGACAAACCATCCTGTTGGGATTCAGAAAGGCTGGAATAATTGGAACTGCAGCTGACGACGAGTCTGACTAACGCGACACAGAAGAGGAAGCGGCGCTTCGTCTACGGAGTGTACGGAATTGTTTAGAAGTGACACCGAGGATGAAGAATTCAATGGATTGATGGTTTGGTTAACTTGTTAGTATGTTCTTTATGCTATGGTTATCTGAATAACTTAATGTTACGTTAACATACTGTAGCGATTCTCTTAGTTAGAGAGCGTGTTGATGTTGTGGGATTTCGGACTGTTCGGGAGGTTCGTGAAGGCAGCATGGAGAGAGAGAAAAAGACCGAGAGCTTGCCTGTGTGTGTGTTGCTGTTCCGCTGTTGTAGTTGTGGTTGGCGTGGCTGTGGCCTACAGCAGCCGTTTTTCTGTTAATAAAGACGACCTTTGTTGTGAATATCACCGACTTTGGAAGTGTGTTTACAACGTTAACATACCGAACACGTGTTCGTTGTGCGTCATGTAGCTGAATGTGCTACGTTAGCATAACGTAGGTGTAACCGTGTTCGTCCTGTTCTTTAATCCATTATTATTTTAAATTGCCGTTCAAGATGGAATTTGTGCTCTGGGTCTCGGATTCTATCAACCCCCCCCCCCCCCCCAAAAAAAAGTGCGACTTATAGTCCAGTGCGACCTATATATGTTTTTTTCTTCTTTATTATGCATTTTTTGGCTGGTGCGACCTATACTCCGGAGCGACGTATAGTCCGAAAAATACGGTAAGTGTTTTTTTTCACATCTTCAGAAATATTATTGCAAATTTTCTTGATATATCATGTTATAATTTTAAGGCCATATCGCCCACCCTGAGAGTCAAGTGCTGCCGTTTTGTCAGTTGCTGGTGTCTCAAAAATACAAGGTGTTCTTGAGAACCAGTGCAGTGACAATGGGTGAAGTGTATTCGAATGTGCCACCTTGGTATCACATTCGAATACACTGAGCAAGCTTCACTTTTCATGTGCAGGATTAGTGCTGTGAATGGGCATAGTTGAACCCAAATCATCATCTTTTTCTCAACTACCAGTTGGCCATCCATTGGATGGCGATGGAAGTAAAACTGAAAGAACAAAAGGAAGGCGGAGGCTCTGATCTCCCTTTGATTTGCATATTGTCAAATATCTTGTGATCTTGTTCTTGACTCAGAGTAGGATGAAGCATGTGCCCAGGTGGCAAACTCATTTTGGTGTATTTCCAGACTGTTGCAGTTAAAAGTGAGCTAAGCCTGAGGGTGAGGCTTTCAAATTACCTGTCACTCTAGTTTCAATCCTTACAGCCAGTCTTGAGTATGAGGTAGTGACCAAAAGAACGAGAAATCGGATACTTCAGAATTATTTTTCTTCAGGGGTATCTTGGCTCATCCTCTGGGACAGTTTGGGCATCTTCCCTGCAAGTGATGGAAGATCCAGAAGTGAGTTGGAGTAAGACCGCTGCTTTTTTGCATTAAAAGAAGCCAAATTGAGGTGGTACAGTAGCATATTGGGATGGCTTAAACACTGGGCATATTTTACTGGGAAGAGACCTTTTTAAGGCAGAACCAGAACATGCTGAAGGGACTACATAGCCAATCTGGCCTGGGAATGCATTAGGATTTGCTTTAGCCACACCAAAGAAATGTAATAACATGATTTCAAACTACTGCCCTGGCCACAGTACACATTGACAGCCTAATTTTTATCAGACTTGCAGATTGTTGTTCAATCTATTTCAGAGTAAAAACCAAAATTTATGTTTAGATTTAATTGTCTAGTGCTTTTATACTGTGCACCGATGAAAGTCTATGCAGGATGTTACCTAATGGGCTCCAATTGGTTGAAGGCAACACATAAAGAAAAAAAAAAAAGAGAGAGAGAGAAGAGTAGAGGTAATCAGTCAGTCAGCCCTGAGCTCCAGAAGGAGAGACCCATAAAGTCTGAGATTGATAGAGTTTTTTAATGTGTCCAGAGTCACATCTTGTTAAAGGGCCCTGTAATTCCTCCCAGTGCCTGTGGGATAGTATCACATCCTCAAATCAAACTTCAGGTTTATGACATTGGGAGACGGGGTCAGAAAAGGACATTATAGCTTTACTGACTCAAAGGCATAGCCTAGGAAATGGCAGCTGTTCTCGAAACCATTTAGCATTTGTAGCTCAGATTGTGGAATGGAAATGAGTGGCTCCAAATGAGAAAAACCTGTGGCATTGGGCAATGAACAGTAGACATAGAACATATGCTATAGTGTTAATTTTATATGTCTTTGTTTTTCTAAAAGGGCACCGAAGGGCATCTTTACTAAGCTTATGAAATGGAATACCGACCACAACAGGTGAAACCGGGGTCAAAAGAGAACACAGTACTAAAAATAAATTGGAGTAAAAAGCAAGTGATGAACAGGCACTAATCTCAAATAACGAGTTCCAGTATTTGCATTCGGGGAAATGCTATTTGCTCTTAATGTATGCATGTTTGTACGCTTTAATACCGCACACACGCACACATACACACATACACACACAATAAAATGTCACTGGTAATGGTCTTTTTCAACTTCTTTGACTGTGACATTTAAAAATCTTTGGAAAGGCGAGGCCAGTTTGCTGCAGGGTGGCGCAGAGAACAGTGAAAGCAGCCACACTATTGTTTGCGATTTTAATTGCTAATCTGATAGCGAGGGACAAGATTAGATTTGGGTTTTAGTTTTTCAAAGGAAATGAAAATCAGTTGACGTTTGTGTTCCCCAGCAAGGAATTCAGCCCTGCCAGTGGTTTTCTAAGCTGCCTCGGCTGTGGCACAAACAGTAAATGACTCAGCAGAACAGAGTGCATCAAGGGAGTGAAGCAAAAGGGAGCTGCTACCCAGAGAGGAGCTTCCATTTCAAACTTACATCTGTTCCTCCCATTTTGAATCAATATGAGTGATAAAGGGCAAAAGAGATAGAGAGGAAAGTGAGTAAGAGAGCTGCAAAACAACTGGATATCTTGTTGGGATCACATCCAGAAAAGATTCTGTAGATTCAACACAAACCTTTCCTACATCAAAGTTTTCCAATAGACTCCAGTCTTCTTTGTTCTCCCAGCAAAGCTCAGGACTTTTGTCTTTGTCTCCCTGTGTGTCAGCAGAGCGCCAACTAAGCACCAACTATTCACCAACTCACTAGACTGCAGCAGAAGCATGAAAATGGGTTTTAACAAAAATGTTTTCAAGCATCCAGTCATGTCTTCTTCAGCTCGTGAATCCAGCAGAGCATCAGTTTCAGAAAATAATGAGCTTTAACAGGGGGGATTGGTAATCTGAAGACAGGATAAAAGAGTAAAAATGCAGAAAAAGAAAAAAAAAACAGGAATAATTCAGTAATTGGTATAGAATCATTTCAACAACTGAGAAATGCAAAAATCTGACATTTATAAAAAGCACAAACTTCAGTGAAATTTTATTTACTTTTGATCTGCTGTGTTAATCCCTCACAGATAATACATTGTTATTATAAAAAGTGTGCAAAATGCATTCCTCTGAATACAGCACATAATACTAGCCTTTACATACTACTTCAAATGACACTAAAGACTGACATAAGAAAAAAACATGCATTACTAATTATATTTATGTTAAATAATAAACAGTTGACAGAAAAGTGCTTTTCTATGTTAGCAAGGAAAAACAGCGTGTAACCAGGAATTGTTTGACTTATGAAGATATTGTTTTCATAATTGTAAAATTTCCTTATGAAAACAAAAAGAAGCTACAAATTGAGGTATTTAACTTCAGCATCATATTGTTCTTAATACAAATTACTTGCATTTTACTTGAGTATTGCATGTTGTGCGTATACAGTCAAAGAGTAATTACAGCAAGCTAACCACATATCACTAATGTCAGTGTTATATTACATTGACTAACGAACCTTTTACAGTGAAATATTTGATCCATCTGTCCATCCATCATTTCTACAGTGTGAACTGGGTCTGCCCTGGGGCCTCCTCACAGTTGCATATACCTGAAACACCTCATCCTCATCCTCGTCATCCTCATCCAATGCATCCTGAACCACCTCAACTGGCTCCTAGAAACATAAGCTATATTGCCAAAAATATTCACTGGCCCATCCAAATAACTTAATTAGGTGTTCCAATCACTTCCGTGGCCACAGGTGTATAAAACCAAGCAGCTGGGCATGCAGACTGGTTCTACAAACATTTGTGAAAGAATGGTTTGCTTTGTGGAAACATGACTGCACACCAGTGCACAAAGCAAGGCCCATAAAGATATGGATGAACCAGTTTGGTATGGAAGAACTTGACTGGCCTCAATCCAACAGAACACCTTTGGGATGAATTAGAGCGGCAACTGTGAACCAGGCCTTCTCATCCAAAAACAGTGCCTGACCTCACAAAAATTCCCATAAACACACTCCTAAAGCTTGTGGAAAGCCTTCCCAGAAGAACTGAAGTTATAGGTGCAAAGGGTGGGCCAACATCATATTAAACCCTATGGATTAAGAACGGGGTGTCACTCAAGTTCATATACATGTGAAAGCAGACGAACAAATATTTTTGGCAATATAGGAGGAAAGAGCCTGAAATTAAACCACCAACCTTCCAGCTGGTAAATGACCCAATCTCACAACTGACTCATACAAGTAAATTATTATCACATTTTTGGACATTAAAGGATTAATGTATGAAATATAAAAATAAAAATAAAAATAAAGATTCTAATTATTTTAGTTTACTCTCATTTAAAGTGACCTTTTCTGGAGTATGCCACGTGAGGTTGTGAAAAAGAAGCACAATTTGAAGCCACACATTATGATCAAAGACTGATTACAAGATAATGGAAATTGCTATAATTAGGGGGTTTTCATAACAAACTGTAATGAAAGAGCCATTTCAAAATCTCATCTCAAATATGAAATCAGAACGTCCTATCAGGAAAGACCAAACTGAATATTTCACCACTATCTGCAATCCTTTGAAGTAATCCAATTTTGCAAGGGGAAGAAAATTGGCAGTCAGATTAATATCGTAAAATTGTAACATTTGGTTGACAGATAAGCATCCACGGTGCATGAAATATGAATAAATAAAGCTCACAAGGAGCAAAAAATGAATACATTGTAGATATTAATTTAGCCTTACTGACACATGCAAACATGATCATTACTGCTGAATTATTATTTGGTGTTGCATGACTTATAAAATCAGTATTTTGTCCACTGAAACCTCCAAGAAAAACCTAATTGATACCATTTTAATTTACACATCCATTAGTTTTTTCTTTTGGACCCCTTTTCACTCGGGTCTCACCAGCTTATGAGGGAAATACTGACCACAGTCAGGTAGGGAAGTTCTACAGCAGGGTGGGTCCATTAACAATTAGGGAGTAGTTAATGACTGCAGTCACACATGCACATTTCACAGAACAGAAAAAGGAAAGAACACGGTGACCAAGATACGCTGAAAGTAACTTGAAAGAGGGCAAAAAGCAAAATCTATTCTTTTGACTTGTACTGCTTTCATTAAAGATATCACAGTAGTTACTCTTACACAGGGAGGGTAAAGGGTGAGAGGAGAGCAATTGCTCAGATAAGTTACAAAGTCAGATGTAAGTCGGAGAATGACCATGGTTCAACAGCTGCTTCTAAATTTGCATTAGACTAAATTACCTGGGTCCAGTGCAGATCTGGCCCAGTCAGCTGCATAGAAGAAAACAGAGCCCAGATTGGCAGAGCAGACATGGTGCTGCTGTTCAACATCCAGAACAACTGTCTCTGAAGCATTTTTCCTGGATCACTGGCACTTTATGAATAGCAAGCATTGAAGCAGAGCCGGAATTATTATAAGAAACAAAAAGCGACACAGTGTGAGGGAAGCCACAGAGGCAGGTGGAAAGAAATTATGATGGAAGAGTTCTCCAGCACTGTGATGGAATTTGGGTGCAGTGCTGGGGCTGTTTTTTCAACAATGGATATTTATGTACATGGAAAACACTCTTTATGCAGATTCCTTAACTGCTGCATAATAAAAATATAGCTGTATAGCTATGTGCAGTACAATGCAAAAGTCTTGAGTGACATCTGACTGGGACTGGTACTGTATGTGTGTGTGTATGTATATATATATATAAATATATATATATATTAGGGCAGGGACTTTAACGCGTTAATTTTGATTAATTAATTACGGGGAAATTAACGAATTAAAAATGTTAACGCATTTTAACGCACTTTGACCTGTGGAACGTTTCTCAGTGCACGAGTTCCTGGCATACAGATTATATCGACGCACAATGTCCAAATTCAGGGGCCGCATCCTGCAAAGGACCCGGCCCACGTCCTTCAGAGCCCATGAAGACCGCAAAGGGAGGACGTGAGCGGCTACCCTTCATATCAGCGTCACCTGTCCTCACCTCTATATATATATATATATATATATATATATATATATATATATATATATATATATATATATATATATTAGGTGTGGGACTGGATTAAAAAAATTAATCGAATTAATTACAAGCTTTGTAATTAATTAATCGAAATTAATCGCATTTTAATCGCATTTCAATATTTGACATGAGAAATATTAATTTAAGTTTAGTTGATGAATAAATCAATATACATAAGCTTAAACTTCAAAATTTTGTTTATTTTCCCACCAGTCTACTACACAGACCAACGAAGGGTGGAAGTGCTCCTGTGATAAGCAAACACCTGAAATTAAAGTTAAGCATCATAACTGGATAGTTTTATTCAACATTAATGTCTCACTTAATATAGTTGGAAATTAATCATTAGCTCAGCTGTATTCCTTGATGTTGAAATGTGTTATGCTTGTTTTAACAGCTTATTTTGAATTAAAGACTCAAAATTAAACCACAAAAAGGAGAAAAAGTTCGTTCTCCGTTTAACCAGCTGCTTTTACACAGCTGTGCTTCACACTCACGGTTGCTAGGCGACATGAGCTACGCAGAGGTGACGGCAGGTGACGCTGATATGAAGGCTAGCCGCTCAATTCCGGCCTTTGTGGTCTTCGTGGGCTGCGAAAGAGTGGGCTGGGTCCTTGGGCAGGATGCGGCCCCTAATTTGGACATTGTGCGTCGATATAATCTGTATGCCGGGAACTCGTGCACTGAGAAACGTTCCACGGTGCAAAGTGCGATTAAAATGCGTTAAAATTTTTAACGCCTTAATTTCCCCATAATTAATTAATCGAAATTAACGCGTTAAAGTCCCAGCCCTAATACATATATATATATATATATATACTCAATGTGTAGGTAGAATTCTTCCTTTGTTGTGACAATTCTTAATTTGATCTTTCTTTAATACTAGCTTTGATATTAGAATTCTTAGAAGCTTAGAATGGTAGAATTCTTCCTTTGTTGTAACAATTCTTAGAATTCTTAGAAGCTTATAATTCTCAGTGTGTTGGTAGAATTCTTCCTTTGTTGTAACAATTCTTAGAATTCTTAGAAGCACACACACACACACCTCTGCGTAGCTCATGTCGCCTAGCAACCGTGAGTGTGAAGCACAGCTGTGTAAAAGCAGCTGGTTAAACGGAGAACGAACTTTTTCTCCTTAAACCAAATTTAAATTTTGGTTTAATTTTCAGTCTTTTATTGAAAGTAAACTGTTAAAACAAGCATGACACATTTCAACATCAAGGAATACAGCTGAGAGAATGATTCATTTTCAACTATATTAAGTGAGACATTAATGTTGAATAAAACTATCCAGTTACGATGCTTAACTTTAATTTCAGGTGTTTGCTTATCACAGGAGTACTTCCACCCTTCGTTGGTCTGTGTAGTAGACTGGTGGGAAAATAAACAAAATTTTGAAGTTTAAGCTTATGTATATTGATTCATTCATCAACCAAACTTAAATTAATATTTCTCATGTCAAATATTGAAATGCGATTAAAATGCGATTAATTTCGATTAATTAATTACAAAGCTTGTAATTAATTCGATAAATTTTTTTAATCAAGTCCCACCCCTAATATATATGTATTTATCTGTATGAGACTAGGTCGTCCGCGAGGGCAAGAGTCCAAAGGTCTGCTGCTGTCGTTGGAGTCGCTTGAATGCTGCGGTCGCTTATATATATATATATATATTTGCAGCGGTGGCATCCTATTACAGTACCATGCTCGAATTCAGTGACCTCCTCACAACAACCCATTCTCAAATAAATATTTGTTAAGGCAAACTGCATGGTAGGCGCTTGATTTAATACATCCGTGGCACTGGGACTGGAAAAACCTGAATTCAAAGATTAAGAGGTGTTGCCCAGTATTGTCGATATATGTACTTCTGTATGGTGCACAGTTGTCATCAATTTGGCTATATTTTTAGGCCCACCTTGAAGGACAGAATGCCTTGAATCAAATCAACACTTAAAATTTCTGAAAAATAATGAACAACACCATCTACTTTTTTGTTGCTCATTTTGCACCTTTTTCAAACAAGCAAACATATTGATTGTGATATAAACATGTTGGCTTTCAATTTCATTTTATGAACCCTCCTTTACATCACTATTTATCCCACATCCTGAACACATTTCAAGCACATACATTTTGCTAAGATTAAGCCCTGTGGAAGAAAAATGGAGATAAAGAAAGAATGAGAGTTGCACTTGTCAAAGAATTTAACTTGTCAAAAGTCAAGATGATGGAGATAGAGAGAGTTTCATTTTAAGAGCTGTTATCTAACCACTGGATATGGATCAGGATTTTAAAGCCATGCAGGTGAAAATACCACTTTCATTGCAATAGCATAATCCACCCCAGATATAGATATAGAAGCAACAAAATACTAGGTGTGTTCATA